>NW_019386929.1:0-3942 GCF_000671375.1 Centruroides sculpturatus | reverse complement strand
GAATGACTGTTATTCGGAGGTAATCGATGTTTGGAGGTTTATTTTCTATTCATTTTTGTTCAAAAAGTGGCTGCTCCTTCGAGTCTTCATGACTATTTTAAATCAATACGTCAAGATACCTGTGATACAAAGTCTGAACTGATCTCTTTAAATTGATGAAGAAGACTTTCTGTAATTTAACTTTTCAATTACAGTCAATTAGGAATGATATCAGGCTCTTAGGAAAGACAACATTGGTTTGAGAGCAGAATTAAAAGACAACGTATTGATAAGAGATAAAGTTTACGTCAAGAATAATATATATTCTCCAATTTGATTTAGACAAATTAAACAATGAACTTTATTCAAAAAATTTAGTTATCGATGCAAGTAAACTAAGTTGCTATTTTAAATTTAATGTTTTTCTTTATCTTACAACAAACAAGGCAACTCTTGACTTAACAGCAACTTTAGAAGATAAGTTTAATTATATAGAAGGCTTTTCGAATAATAATACTTGTTACTAATCAAGTATTGCGAATGTCACGTGCTCTCACTGATGGGTTAGTACCACGTGATATTCTCAATACGTTCGTGTTGTTTACTCACGTAATTGAAGACTAGGCACCAACCCCAGTCTTACAAAGGCAGATTATAATCTCGTGATATTTATAAAAGCAAAAACAGTAATCAAATTTTATTTACATATCGTTACGCTAACATATAGACTCATCAATATTGGTTATAGCCTCAAAAACTTTTCCAACTGTTGAGGGGATCATTATTTGACCCCTCGATATACTTTTCCTCTGTTATATACGTTCCTGTATCAGATTATATACAGTCGACCCCCTATAACACTGTTGATAATTCCATTTTATATAAATCCATGTTGTACGAGTCACTTAGATTTTACAAATATGTGTGCCGGGCTGTGAATGGCTCACGTATTTGTAAAATCTAAGTGACTCGTACAACATGGATTTCATATAAAATGGAATTATCAACAGTGTTATAGGGGGGTCGACTTTTAAGAAACACAAGTAAAAAAGACAAGAAACTTCAAGAAAAACACTAAAAATACTTTATAAAATCATGTTAATAATGTTATAAGATGGTTTTTATTTGTTTATATCCATAAATCTGTTACACCATTCAATTACATACTCCATTTTCTCAATCTACATGACTGGTATTGATGGGTTTTGTTGTATTTGTAAACTCCACCCATTTACATACACCCACGTATTATTCAAAGCACGAATATATGAGATTATTAATTATATTAATATTTTAGTACAAGGTGATTATAATTAAATATTAGGTATTCAGCATACTCTGTAGAAAGAACTAATAAGTAAATTTTAACCAAAATTGGTACACATACTCAGTGGTGATATTCGAAATATTTAACAAAGGGTTCGCTAACAGAAAATTTTTTTTAACAATTTTTTTTTCGCTCAAATGGTGCATTAGCAACATTAGCGCAAAAACTGACCTTAAGATACTTATATATAAATAATAAAGTTGCGTTCGCAAAATTAAGTCAGTTAAAATTTAACATTGTTTATGCCAGAACTATATTTTTTTTTTATAAATAATAAAAACGAGTGTTCAAAATGGTTTATTTTATACATATTTTAATATTTTTCATTCAAAATATTTTATAAACATAAAAATTGGCTTTTTTTAATCAGAAAAAGTCATAGGGAAAGCAGTTAAACAAGAAAAACTTTTCTAAATCATTTATTTTATCGTTAGGTATTATTATAATNTAAATATCTTTTAACTTTCACATATTATTTTAAAATATTTACGTTTTAATTTATTTTCTTAATATTCTAGATTTTTCCTATTGCGTATTACGGGACTAAGGATATTTAAATAGCACTTTCCTCCCTATAGTGTTGTAACATAGCTTATTTGCCTAATTTTAGGTTAACGGAACTTTTCGAAGAAAGCATTTATTATTTGAAAGTTTTAAATTTCGAATAGTACAGTAAAAATATTTAAAAATATAAAATAATATTCCAGCTTTAATTTATCTTGTCTTATTTGGATACTCTTAAACTGTTATCTTGCGATTAATAGCTGTTTTCTCTCTTATCACTCCAAGAAACTTTAGTTATCATGAAATAAAAGATGCGTTGTAATGCTAATGCATGAAAATATCTGCATGAAAATTATTAAATAGAGAAACTAAGCCTCCAGCTAAGGAAGTAGTTCTAAATCAAATAATTTCTAATTAAAAAGTGTGGAATTAACTTCATAATTAAAAAGAGACAAATTCATTAGATAAATTGAAATCCTAAAACTCACTTTTCACTTTCAGATTTAGTAAATATATAAAAATTATATAAAAATATATTTAATTACTTAGCTTAATTTAATATTTTATTTCAATAACATTGTTTAATTAATTTAATGTACTGTAGAATACTCGATTATCCGAGTTAATGTGGATTGATGTCACCTGGAATAACCGAAAATTCGNTTTAAAAGCATTAAATATGGATTGATCATATTCATTTATGCGGTGGCATCTTTATGAGCACTTTAACTAGGCTCAAGGCAGTGATTATAGCAACTAATTACGTTATATAATATTGTATATAAACCTTAATCCAGAAAATAAATTTAATTACAGTAATTTTGGGAAAATGTTCCGTTTAGATAGTTTATGAATGCATCTTGCATTCATAAGAGTATGCATATAAGGTATTACTATTGTTATATAACAAAATGACTGAAAAATACATTACACTCTTATGTCACGATAATGTAAATACCTAGTATAATAGTTAACATCTCTTTTATTATATCCTACGTGATTTCAGACCCATGCATCAGTTGATAACACCATTAAACACTAGTCGTGGGTTCATGCCTGGCTGGTCGCGTTGAGATTTTCAGGTTTTCTAACACCTAAAGGAGAGCCAGTTTCTCAATGAAAGACCTATGCCTTGGACAGAAAGAAGGCAGAACATTTACTTTGTATTGTTAACAGTTTATTTTTGCGTGTTTTTACTGATTTTATTCCTATATTTTTAAGTATTTGGAATAAAGACGAGTTCCATGCCCATAAGTATAGATCCCCATTCCTTTGCGAGAAGCTCGGGCCCTATTTCATTTCCCTTAGGTCCTGATTTTTTATTAATAAATTCAACTATAATTTTCGTATGACAAAGCGATTTTTCTTCATACTACTACTGTCAAAATTCCTTATATTTCTCATTTAAATTTAATTTTAAATAAATATTATACATCGAAACAAATTAATTTATTCTCTTAAATTTTGGATTAATTCAAAGATTTTTAACTTTATTAACAAATTTATTATATGACATGTTATTTGCCTTATATTAAATCAAATAAATGTAATTTTATTTAATGCTTAATCAAACTAAATTGAAATTTTTATAAAGTTTCGTGTCACATTAATAAAAAAAAAATAATAAAATAAATAAATTTATGTCAGAATATCATTTGGAAGAATTTTTCTTTTATATTAAAATAAAACTGAATAAGATAAATTAACGAAGAAAAATTATTTTAATTAAGAAACTTTCTGGAATTGACTAGTTGAAAAGTGACATCTTGTTTATAATGGTTAACTAATTTTTGGGCCACCCTATATTTGTACCTTTGACGTCAAAAGTTGGGTTGATTCTTTTAATTTCTTCTTGCCTTTCGTTCCAATATAAAGTTAATAATTAGTGTAAAAACTGTTTAATAACTAGTAATTAAATTTATAATATTTCAGAAAAAAATTTATTCATTAATTTAAAATAATAATAATAATAATAAGTTGAAATGAAGAAAATTCGAATCTCTACTTAATTAAAATGTAAAAAAAAATATAAGTGCTTAAGTGCTTAACGTTTAACGATCTACAAGTTAATTTTCCCTTTTAAAGTAATGAAAGATTCGAAGATATAAGATAACATTTTAATGATTTTTCTT
>NW_019386928.1:0-19859 GCF_000671375.1 Centruroides sculpturatus | reverse complement strand
GGGAATAGTTTTTCTAAAGAATGAACAAAGTAAAATAAATTATTATTATTATAATCATTAATAGTATAACTGAAATGCATTTAATTTTAAGATATTTTTGAGAGAATATTTTTTAGCAAAATTTCTGATTTTAAGATACAGTATTTATCTTTCTTATTCTTTTCTTACCAAGTGTATTAGTTATCCAAAATGTCTCACCCTGATTATTTTGGGTAATCAACACTCTATTTATAAAACTACACTTATTGTAATCAGAACTTGGTTATAGTTGGTTTTATCTTCAGGTAAATAGGCACTTTTTAAGCTTTTTTTTGCATTGTCAACTTCAAAATTTGGCTGATAATGTGCAATTGTTAATAGTCTTAATAAGTGCTTTAGAAGTTAAATGTTTATTGCTTGTAATACAATAGTTTAAATTATTGGCATTTGTTACTTCAACTATATGTTGAATGAATTATTATTAGTTAAAAATAATTATTACAATCGGCTATTTTTCAGCCACGATATGGCAGTTGCTCAGTAAAAACAATATTGTATGTTCAGTCACTATATATGTATATTAATATTAGTTTTTTTAGAAAAAGAGCATTGATTATAATTAAATTTTCAAGTTGCTCATTTTTTTTTTTTTTTTATTGCTTGAACATGTCCTTTTAATGTCAGAATCAATAAATCCAAAATATCTGCTAATTGTAGTGTTATTTACTTAATTTGCATAAAGTAGCCAGCTATTATCATCAGTATTGGGAAGTTCCAAATTGATTACCATAAGCAGATACTACTATGCATATTGGTCCAACAAGTGGGAAACTTGGAGCTGTAGTCCTGGGTCCTTGCCAATTATAAGGGCTGAAACCAGAACCTAAAATAAAATTTTTAATTTTTAAACAAAGTTTAGAAAATCAATTTGTGCTATATTAAAAGTGCATAAAAAGAGAACAAAGTAATGTGATAAACCAAGGTAGAGAAGAAACCTAGAGGGCCTTAGCATCATGACCCATAATTCTCTAGTACAGCTCTATGTATTCATACACAAATTGAATGGATTTGAATCTACAGCCTTCACCTAATTTTTGAGAGATTAGACCAGTGGTTCTCAACCTTTCTGAATTTGTGGAACACCATTTATATACTTTTTATTACATGGAGCACTAGCATCAATACATTCAAAAATTGATAATCAGTTCTATGCTTATTATTCTCAAGAAACAACGAAGCAATAAACTAATAAACTTTAATATATTGAATAAAATAGAAACATGAAATTATCTATGAATAGCAATGGGAATAAATTTGAATAAAAACTTTAAAATCTTTTCTTTTGTGGAACACTTGAGGTAGGTTTGTGGAGCACTGGTTAAGAACCATTGGATTAGACATATGTAAACTCATTTATTAATGTTATCAAATAATGGTGACTTGATTACCTATATTTATGAAATAAACCAAAAACATTTGTTCATTTATATCTTAAACCTCTTACTGGAAAAGTATAAAAGGTATTGATTTGATGACAGAATATTATATAATACAAATATGTATATTGTATTCATTATTTTATTACAAGCAAATAGTGATTTAATCCAATTATAATGATGAAAAGGTTGTGGTCTGTATCTGTTCATTCCTTTCAAATATTATTGCTTTTAATTGGAAAATATTTCTATATAATTTACATTCATTACATTCTGATTAAAGACCTCTATTTACATTACTAATTTATGATACTTTATTGATATAAATCAAATATATCAATCAAAAAGACTGTAAAAAATATAATTTAGCTTAAAATTGTGTATAAAAATATTTTTAATAATTTTTTTTGTATACATTATTTTTCATTAATCATAAAAAAATCAATATTTTATAGCTGAAAACAGTGGCATACCCAGAGGGGGAGCTAAAGAGTCCTGGCACTCCCCAAAGAAAAAGGAAAAATGCCAGAAAATTTTCCAAAAATCTTTTCCAAATTAAAATTTTTTTTTTTTTTGTTATTTATATTGTGCCATGTCTTCAATTTCTATACTACTAATGAATGAATTAGTAGTTACATAAGGTGGGAATTTTGTTCAATCCGTATTGAAAATTTTATCTGTTCAACTTCACTTTCCCAAGACTAAATCCTGAGTGCACCACTGGCTGAAAAAGTAATAGTTAAACGTTAAAGGTTTTCAACTGTATCATACAGTATATCTTATTAGTGAAAAGTTGATTTCATTAAGGAAGACCAAAAATAGGATTATAAATTTTAATATTATGAGTTGTTAAAAAAATATGTGTGTATTTAGTCTTTTTGATTGATATGAATGAGAAGTTTCTATTTTATATGACAAAGTAAAATTTGTTTTTTATTTTGATATGAATTAATGACTTTAATTGCTATTTCATATGCAGAAGTTTTAAAATACAGAATAATAAGAAGTTAAGGAGTTTTGTTTTTATTTCATAAAATGTTTTGAGACTAATCTGTCTCAGCATCAGATCAAATCAAGTGGAATTCTAAATTAAATATATCATAAAGCCATTCTAAAGCCATTTATTGGTTAACATTCAATTTTATTTGTTCAATAAAAGCTCAAATCTGTTAGAATCCAAAAAACAAATCAAATTTACACAAACATAACATTAACATATGAAAAGATAAAAATTAAAATATCAATTAAGTGAAATTAAAAACTGAGATAAACAAATTAATTACATAAAGCCATACAAACCTCATAGTTTAACTAACAAAAAAGTAAATCTCATCTCACAGGTTAAAGTTTTGTATATTTATTGTTTCAGGTTAGTAATCAAAGTTCTTGCTTTTTAGCAAATGATAATTTTTTTTATTGTTGTTTTTATTATATTAATATTATGTTTGTGTAAATTTGAACTTCATTTTTTGGATTCTAACTGTGGATTTTGAGTTTTTTGTGAAATGAATAAGATCAAATGTTAACCAACAGCTTTAGAATGGCTTTATAATATATATTTTTTTTTATATGATCTGATGCTGAATAGTTTAGTCTTGAAAAAATGTATTATCAAATAAAAACCAGACTGCTTAACTTATTAAGGTTTTGACTGTTTAATTTAATAAGAGTCAATGAAAGATGAAACTATAGAATAATAAATCATTACTATTATAAATTATTTCATATAATTATTTTTAAGCTTATATTAGCATATTGAATTATTTATATGCACTGATCATTTTCAAAATTTAAAAAATATTCTTGGAGAAAATGAAGTATGATATTATCTTCATTATTATTTAGAAAAGAATTGAAACTGAAAGAGATGTATTAAAAAAATTTAGGTAGCTGTGTCTTCTAAATTTACTACAATGTATTTAGTAACAAGTAGTAATAAATTTTTATTTAATATTTTTAGAACGTTTGTCCATCATCATGGAGACAGAATCTAAAATGTTTCCAGTGATGAATGTCCTAGAAATGTTAGAGAAATAGTTTTTCTGTTGCTCATTTTTAAGCGTCTTGCAATGATTTGAAGTATATTTTTTTAAAAATCCATTATTCTGCTAAATAAGAGCTAATATTTTGATTACCATGATATTAAATTACAATTTAAAAAATATTAATTCAACAAAATATACTTTGAAGTTGTCATAAAAATAAAGTTAGAAGATAGATATAACCATCTTACATGCTGCATCATTTTAATTATTATTTTATTGTGTTTAAATGATTTATTATGGTGCAACATATTAAAATAGAGAAGTTGTCAGTGCATACCTAAAACTTAATTAATTACAGAAATTTATTTTATGCATCATTAAGTGCAGACAAGATTAATAACCTAATTGGACATTTTGATGATAATATAATATGCTCCTTAGACTAATTATTAGAGATACATAGTTGTATTAATATTCAAGAAGTCATTTAACATTTTAAATTTTAAAGTAGATAAAATATTACAAATATGCAGAGTGAATGACTCATTTTGACCTTCCTTTCCAGTTCTAAGTACTTACTTTACCCTTAAATAGGCCTCAGCCAGTTACCCTTATTCTTATCACATCATTTCAATTCATATTTAGCCCATCTATCTTGAAAATTAATTATATTGTTTCACATTTCATAATTACATATATATATTCTATATATATTTTTAAACAATTTACTATAAAAATATTAGATTGTTTAAAATTAAAATGTTCTCAGAATACAATAAATATCTGTGCTTAGTGAATAAATATAATAATAAAATAAAAAGCATGTTTAAATATTTTAAAATTAAACAATATTTCTTCTGTATTGATTTAATTATCAAAATTAGATTTAAAATAAAACAAATTTATATTATTTATTTATGTTTGTGTAAAAAAACAAACTTAAAGAGAGAAAATTTGGTTGTTTTCTTTTAATGCAGTTTTATTTCTTCTAATATAATGTGCTGTAATATGCATGAATTTTTATTTTATATTTAAGTTTATTCAGAGAAATAATTATTTTCTTATTTGTTGCATTATTTATTTCCATACTGTTCTATCAATCTTCTGAAGGTCATTCCTCTTAACAGTCTTTTGTTATTTTTTCCTGTAATTAAGCAATTTTTCATGCTTGAATGCTAAAATATTTTTTTACCTTATATTTATATCAGCTTTCAAATGTTTACAGTGTTTAGTTTCTTCCTACATTTTAAAACTGTCCATTGGTTGTCTCATTAAATATTGGTGTATTAAAATATTTATTTTAAATGTTCTTCAAAGGTAAACTGCTATTTCAGAAGAATTATTTATGTTAAAACTGAAAATTAATATTTCATTTTAACTATATTTGAAGTTTATATATGAATGTTATTATATGATTTTGTAATTATTTAAATTTAAATTTTTGAGATATTAAATTTTGATTTTAAATTATTCAAAATAGGGAAACTATGTATTGGAATCAGATGAATTTTTGGAAATGCAAAGGCCCGAATTTGATACTATCTTATGTTTGAGTCTTACTAAATGGATACACTTAAATTGGGGTGACGAAGGTGTGAAAAGAGTTTTCCGGAGGATGTATGCTCAGTTGCGACCGGGAGGAAGAATGATTCTGGAAGCACAACCATGGCCTTCTTATGTTCGCAAAAAGAAGTTAACGGTATATTTAAATATTAGGATTTACTTTTACTTTTTAATTAATATAATTTTTTTTTTTTTTGTTTTTGTTTTACTTAAATAATTTATACATAGATTAGATTTAAAAAATTGTTTATATATTGATAAACAAGAACTATCTATTTGATTGAAATCTCATCTGGGACCAAAACAATTTTCTCATCCTGATGTTAATTTTTATTTTGGATGGATTAAGTTATGTGGTTTATATAGTCTGAATTTATGCTTTGGATGTTTTTGTTTATTAACAATTTTAAATAATTTAATGCATAACCTTTTATTTGTATTCAATCTACTTGTATTAAATATTTAATTTTAAAGAATTGCAACATGATTTAAAGACTTTTTTTGACTTTAAATATTTTATTAACAGGAAACTACTTTTAAAAATTATTTGTCGATACAAATGAGACCTGAGCAGTTTAATGAATATCTATTATCAAAAGAAGTTGGATTTAGCACATGTGAATTAATTGATGCACCAGCTCATCCATCAAAAGGTAAATTTATTATAATTGTTTTCTCTCTTCAAATTTATATATATACATAAAAGAAAATATTTAATTTCATGTAAGGCTATGTTAAATCAATTATATCTAGATATATATATGTTGTCATTTTAAATCTTTGATTCTTATTGTATGTAATATATTTGAATTTAAAATATTTTAAAGAAAATTTAAAACTTTTGCTTTTCTTTGCATCAAATTAGTTATGAAGCTTTATTATATTACAAATAGATTCATTTTGCAGCATTTATAGACAATAAAGCTTAAAAAATTTTTTTTATAATTATGAGAAATAGTCCTTTTTTTTATAACTCTATTTTTAAATATTTAATTTTTGTGGGGTTTTTCATATAAAATGATTATATATAGTACTGTATATGCTTATATAAAATATTTTATTCATCAAATAATAATAAATAGTTTTTTATTAAAGAAAAAAGCCTAGTTGCAATATATATATAGCCTCTGGAGAAAAATAAATTTCATATAGATGCTTGTGCAATAGTCCCATCAATAATAAATTAATCTCTACAAATCCTTGTCATTAATCAAGTTAAGCATAAATTTTTAATATGTATTTTTCTAAAAGTTAGAAATTTAGCTTTATTAAAATTAATAAAGGATTTAATTAAAAGTGTGTATTAATCTTTGAAGTGAAGATTAAATTGAGAAAATTTTACAGTGGCTATATCTTAATGGCTTAATCTTAAATATGAATAGCAATTTTTAATATTAAATTTAAAAATTAAAGATTAGATTGTTATTCTCAAAGGTACTTTCAGTTCTTTTTTTAATCTTAAAAGAAAGTTAAACTAAATAAAAATTTATTTTGGATAAAATCCAGAATTTTTATCCTGCGACACTTTCACTGAATAATTTTTTCCTATATAAATTGATTTTAAAGATGTTAGGTATAAATCTTTTTAAACTTTATTATTATCATTTAAAGATTTTAATTAATTTTTTAAATTATTAAAAGTATTAAAATGCTATAAACCAGTACATATTATAAAACAGTGGGATTTTTAAAAATTGATGGTAGAAAATTTCTTATCAGAATTTGGAAAAAATTGTGTTCAATTGATTTTGTTCCAAATTTTTCTAGTTTTGTAATTTCATAAAATTTTTTCATTCAATAGTGAAAAGATTTTTCATTTGATTAAGTTGTTTTTTTCAGATTCCAAAGTTTAAAATATTCAGTAAAATATATGTATTACTAAAGCAGAGTATATTGTAATTTAGAATCTTAATATATAATTAATGAACTGTTGTAGACTTTGTAAGCCGAGTTTTATCTTTAAAATAGTGAATATTTTAGCTTTATTTTAAATGTAGCAAAATTTAAATGTAATGGATTTGAAAGAACTGATCCCTTGAGTTTTTTTAGTCAACATAAATCATTGATTATGTTTTGAATTACAGAAGGCTTCTCTTTTAAGATGTCTCATAAGAGAATAAGATAATGAGTGTGTCTCATATATAATCAGACAGAATGAATTAAATAACTGTACTAGACAGAGAAATACTTTATTTAATAAATTTTATATTCATATTCATGTTTCATAGTATTTCTATTACATTCAAAATGAAACTAAGTTAAATAAAAAGAAAATTAAAATTAAGTAAGATATTATATTTATAGGTGTCTGAGATAGGGAAAAATAATCTGTACATTGATAATTATATGCTTTCTCAAAGCAATAAATTTACCTGTAATTTAAAGAGAAGAACACATCAAAATAAGCAACTTTTTATATGCTAATTGAAATAAAAAACAATAGGAAATAATTACCTCCTGTTAATGAGTGGATTACTGTCTCTCTTAATATTAATTATATTTTCTTTAAATTATTTATAATTAAAGTTAGTGCTAAAATTAAATTTAATTAAGCTTGTGCAACCAGATTATATTCAAGATAAGTACCATTATTAATGTTTTAGACTTGTTAAAATTGTTTTTTAAGTAGAGATGGCCCTAGGTAAAATTTATTTCTGAAGCCTATTAAAAGAGCAATGAAGATAGAGGATAGTTTTATTTATGTCTACAGAAATTTGAACATTTTTAATATAGAAACAGACAGTAAAACACATAATAAAGTAATAAATATGTATACAATAGATTTTCAGCACTGAATTCACCAATTACAGAAAAAAGTCCAGTTCTGCAGCAATATCTCTTTCAATGGGCAAGATTGAAAGTGAAGAAATTCTCTCTTGACACATTGCTGATCAAAGGTAGTTCTTGATCAATTTTAACTCTGAAAATTATCATTCTGAAGATGCAACAGATATTGACACAATTACATTTTCACTAATTACCAATTTGATTATTAAATTAATTAACCCTGAAAGTGCAAAGCTTTCTAAAAGCCCTAGGCAATACCTTTTTTGCCTACATGTAAGGTCATCTGTGGTTTTGAGTTAGTACTACATATAAAATATATCCACAGAATTTTTTCTTTATAAAATTTTAAAAAATTACTTCTATTTAAAATGTAAAGAAAATATATAATAGCAAAAAATTTAGTTCTTTGTATTTTGAAAGTTCTTTAAACAAAAAATAATTAATGTTTTATTGATTGATTTAAGCTGAATTTGAAATGCTAATAAATGAGTACAAAAATTATTTGCAATAAAATTAAAAATTTTGTATTTTTTTTTAATATTTATTTTAAAATGTTTACTTAAATTAACTATTTTAAATAGAAATATTTCTGTAGCTTTTGTCTTATAATTATCTTTAACATGTTTTCAATCCATTTAGAAAGAAAATATAAAATTTAATCACCTGAAAGTGTTTGTGATTTTTTTTAATAAGTAATCTGTATTATTGTTCTGATAATTATACAGCTACAGTATATATTAAAAGCAGTTTCAGTTTAAAATTTTTGCCGAAAATGTTTTTTTAAATATGGTTTAGGGTTTATGCAAGTTAATATGATTTAAACTTCTTAAATATTTTTGAAACAATTTAATTTAGAATAACTGTTAGATAAATATTTAATTTTTTTTCTCTGATTTAAATATAATAATGTTATAATAAGAAAAGTATTTTAAAATGACAGTTGAAAAGTTTATGATTTTCTTTCTAAAAGCAGTAGAATGAAAAATAGCAAACAGGGATATATTTTCAACATAAAATATGTAAAAAATAGGTTTTTAATATTCATTAATCTTCTAATAGCTATTTTTAACAATCAATAATTAATGAAATTACATTATTTGATCATTTTCATTTAAATTTATCAATATCTATAAAATCATTTTAATTTCATCATCAGATCTGAAATAATAAAGTAAATGAAAATAAACTCTTAGATGTTTTATACTAACAACTTTAAAAAATGAACAGTTGATTAACAAAAATCTTTAATGCATAGGTTAATCGGGAAAAAGTATGCAGTATTCACAAATAAAATGATTTTATTAAAGGAAACTGAAATTTGCATCAAAAGTGTCAAACATACACTACTTTTCAATATAATCACCTTGAAAATTGAAGCACTTGTCATAACATGCAAAGAGTTGTTCATCTCAGATGGGTAGGATGTCTGCTGTTTGAACCACTGTTCATCATTATATTTGATATTTTTATTTAACATGAAACAAAGTCATAACAAATGCTCCTTCAGGACAAGAAATTGTTGGAAGCCAAATTCAAACTACAACTACATGCTAGATTTTTCAATATTTCAACATTATCCAATGGAAAGCTTGTAGATTCTGTTTGCTATGCTGAAGCAGTGTTTATCAATTTTTTTCTTGTTGTAGACCTGTAAAATTATTGATAATTTTATGTGGACCAGTAATTAATTATATGTGACTGTGAATTATGCTTATATATGCTTATCTAGCACTTTCTCACAGAAAAATATTTGACTGTACTGATGCAGCAGTTGATTATAGGTGACATTTAAATAGGCTTACTGTGCTTACTTTGTTATGTATTCAAGACATATTGCACTTAATCTGTTACATATAATATGTCTAGAATACTATTTAAATGTTACCAATTGCTGGCATCAGTACAGTCAAATATTTTTCTGCAAGCCAGTGAAATTTTTTCATGGATTGGCAGTTGAAAAATATTTTGTTTAAGGGATTGGGCATTGTTATGAAGGAGTGTCATATGATACAACTTGTTAAGCTGTTCATTGACATCATTACATTGCTTTATACCAGTGTTTCTCAACGGGGGCGATATCGCCCCCATGTGGGCGTTTTTCCTTGTTGAGGGGGCGATTAGTAACAATTTATATTTTAGGGGGCGAAAAACAATTTCCTGGGCGATATAGTAAACATCATATTAAGACTAATTAGATATTTTATTCGTTATATCATACAATAATTAAACAAATAACATTATACTAGTCACTAGTCTATTCAATGCAGTATGAATTTGGTGTTAGTCTTGGCCCTCGGCATCGAAATTTTGAAGTGAAGGGGGCAATACTACGTTGAAGGGGACGACGATTCGTTAGAGGTTGAGAAACACTGCTTTATACCATAATGAGCTGCTAATAGATATTGACTGATGATAATTTTTTGCTAGAGAAAAGTTTATAACTTCTATTTTAATGGGAGATGACAGTGAACATTAGAACCCTCTACTGAACTCTCTATCAGCAACATTTGCACCTTCATTGATAGCAGTGTCTTGATTAATAGAACTTGTAAACATTTTGACATGCAAGGATCAGTCATATTTTTAATGATCATAATTATATACAATGAATATTTTTACATACTACAATTTTGCTGTTAGTAGAATCAAAATATAAGCATTTACAATTTTATTTACCACATTAATCATTTCTTATAAAATTTAAAATTCTCTCTTAAATGTATATAGAAAAAGCTAATAGGAATAATGTAGAAATGAATAAGGTAATTTTGCAGCGCTTTCATTACATGAGATTTCATATTCCAATATAGTAGAGAATCAATTATCTGAATATCAATCAACCGAAACATCGGTTAACTGAAAGCATTCCAGTTGCAAATTTAAATTTTCACTAGTGCTGTGGCACTGCAATATTTGGATAGGTCTTGGCTAATCCAATATTATTTTTGGTGATGTGCATGTTTTAGCTGGCAGCACTGGCGTGACCACGAAAGGGTACTTAAGGATGTGCCAAGATTTGAACAAATTTCAACATGGGATAGATTAATATATTTTTTCATACATAATTGGTTATCTGAAAAATCAATTATCCAAACAGTCCCAGTCCTGAATTGTTTCAGATAATCGATGGTTTACTTTACATATATATATATATATATGTACACAGAACCTTTTAAATTTAGAAACAATCATAAATAATAAACATAATTATAAAAGCATATATATTTTTAAAATAGAATTTAAAATATTAATGCTTTTAATGTACAGTAGAGTTCTACTAGTCCGAACACCACTAATTTGAACATGTTTCATTTGGTGGAGAAGAAATGTTTTAGCCTGCAAAATATACATTTTTTGTATTTTTCAGCTGAATTTAAATGATATTAATGGTACAAAAAGATTTAGAATTCCACAACAAAAAAAATTGTATTTTATTTTAGTACTGTATTATACTGTACAAAATTAATAAATCAGTGTTTGACATGGCCTATTAAAACAGCAGATCTATACTGTACTTACACACAAACAAAAGTCATTGATGGTGTTGGATCTATATAAACTGGACCTGGACCTGTTTTACTGCTTGCTTCTACATTATTTCAATTATTCGGCTAATCTGAAAATCCGCTAATCTGAACATGACTAATTAGTTCGGATTAACATGACTCTACTATAGTTGATCAGAATTCATATTTTTTAATTGACTCAATATATTTTTATGTATAAATGATCTAACTGTGAAAAATATGAAGTATTTTAATTATTTAAATTACTATATATTGGGTTTAATACACTGATTCTGTAATCAGATATTGGGTAATTAGCATTATGCACATACACAATACTATGAAAAAGTAAAAAATAATTTAAATGCCATTCAGACATGCTATTAGTATTTTTTTAGTAATTAAAATATGTCTTGCATACAATGTTTTAACCATTATTTTATCATTATATTACAATAAAAAAATTAATGATGATGATAAAATAATTACAATGATCATAAAAAACTTTAAAGATTCTATATGGATAAAACTATTGTTAAAATAACATCAAAGAACTGAAAGAGCATGAAAAATTGAAATATTTTTTTTGTCATCAATTTATTAATCCTATCATAAAAGAGACTTTCATGATCACTATCATGAAGTTCTTTTTAATTTATTTTTAAAGTAATAATGCTATTATTATGATAATTAGTAAATTTTTGTAGATCATAAATTTTATATNACTGTACTTACTTTGTTATGTATTCAAGACATATTGCACTTAATCTGTTACATATAATATGTCTAGAATACTATTTAAATGTTACCAATTGCTGGCATCAGTACAGTCAAATATTTTTCTGCAAGCCAGTGAAATTTTTTCATGGATTGGCAGTTGAAAAATATTTTGTTTAAGGGATTGGGCATTGCTTTATACCATAATGAGCTGCTAATAGATATTGACTGATGATAATTTTTTGCCAGAGAAAAGTTTATAACTTCTATTTTAATGGGAGATGACAGTGAACATTAGAACACTCTACTGAACTCTCTATCAGCAACATTTGCACATTCATTGATAGCAGTGTCTTGATTAATAGAACTTGTAAACATTTTGACATGCAAGGATCAGTCATATTTTTAATGATCATAATTATATACAATGAATATTTTTACATACTACAATTTTGCTGTTAGTAGAATCAAAATATAAGCATTTACAATTTTATTTACCACATTAATCATTTCTTATAAAATTTAAAATTCTCTCTTAAATGTATATAGAAAAAGCTAATAGGAATAATGTAGAAATGAATAAGGTAATTTTGCAGCACTTTCATTACATGAGATTTCATATTCCAATATAGTAGAGAATCAATTATCTGAATATCAATCAACCGAAACATCGGTTAACTGAAAGCATTCCAGTTGCAAATTTAAATTTTCACTAGTGCTGTGGCACTGCAATATTTGGATAGGTCTTGGCTAATCCAATATTATTTTTGGTGATGTGCATGTTTTAGCTGGCAGCACTGGCGTGACCACGAAAGGGTACTTAAGGATGTGCCAAGATTTGAACAAATTTCAACATGGGATAGATTAATATATTTTTTCATACATAATTGGTTATCTGAAAAATCAATTATCCAAACAGTCCCAGTCCTGAATTGTTTCAGATAATCGATGGTTTACTTTACATATATATATATATATATGTACACAGAACCTTTTAAATTTAGAAACAATCATAAATAATAAACATGATTATAAAAGCATATATATTTTTAAAATAGAATTTAAAATATTAATGCTTTTAATGTACAGTAGAGTTCTACTAGTCCGAACACCACTAATTTGAACATGTTTCATTTGGTGGAGAAGAAATGTTTTAGCCTGCAAAATATACATTTTTTGTATTTTTCAGCTGAATTTAAATGATATTAATGGTACAAAAAGATTTAGAATTCCACAACAAAAAAAATTGTATTTTATTTTAGTACTGTATTATACTGTACAAAATTAATAAATCAGTGTTTGACATGGCCTATTAAAACAGCAGATCTATACTGTACTTACACACAAACAAAAGTCATTGATGGTGTTGGATCTATATAAACTGGACCTGGACCTGTTTTACTGCTTGCTTCTACATTATTTCAATTATTCGGCTAATCTGAAAATCCGCTAATCTGAACATGACTAATTAGTTCGGATTAACATGACTCTACTATAGTTGATCAGAATTCATATTTTTTAATTGACTCAATATATTTTTATGTATAAATGATCTAACTGTGAAAAATATGAAGTATTTTAATTATTTAAATTACTATATATTGGGTTTAATACACTGATTCTGTAATCAGATATTGGGTAATTAGCATTATGCACATACACAATACTATGAAAAAGTAAAAAATAATTTAAATGCCATTCAGACATGCTATTAGTATTTTTTTAGTAATTAAAATATGTCTTGCATACAATGTTTTAACCATTATTTTATCATTATATTACAATAAAAAAATTAATGATGATGATAAAATAATTACAATGATCATAAAAAACTTTAAAGATTCTATATGGATAAAACTATTGTTAAAATAACATCAAAGAACTGAAAGAGCATGAAAAATTGAAATATTTTTTTTGTCATCAATTTATTAATCCTATCATAAAAGAGACTTTCATGATCACTATCATGAAGTTCTTTTTAATTTATTTTTAAAGTAATAATGCTATTATTATGATAATTAGTAAATTTTTGTAGATCATAAATTTTATATATTATTTTACAAAATTAGACATACTAAATTTAAAAAACAATACATGTATACATACACACAAGACTTTTATATGTGTTGAAAAATGATACATAATAATATTTCAATCAAATAAAACTTTATACTATTAAAGACTTAGGATAATTGTAAAAGCTTGAAAAACACAGCTTTTTCAAAATATATAAATTTTGAATAAAAATCATATATTGTCTAGAAAGATGTTTGGTTTATGGAATTTAATTTGATGTGATGCATTTTTTCGTCAATGATGTAATATTTGTGAATTAGATGTATTGTAGATGAAGAAAGCAATATTAAGTATAACCTTCCATACTATTTCCAGCAGAAATAGTTTCATAAGTTCATAAACTGTATCAGTAATAAACGTTTTCATTAAGTTTTATTAAACTGTTTCTGTTTGAAATATTTTGGAAGGTATGATTTAATATTTTGTAAGTTCTACTCATGATGCAGAGAATTGAAGAAAGCAAGCTGTGGTATGGTGTAATAAAAAGAAAGTTATTTCTAACATATTAAAATGTTTTTAAAAAGACTGATTAAAACAACTGATAAAATTTTTGTATAAAAGATATTCCATTAAACAAAAATTTCTTGCAGACAAAGATGACAATACATCATTGAAAGTATTTGCAAGTACATTGTATGTTTAAAAAAAGCTGTTAATGCCAAAAGACAGTCTATTTAATGTGTTAGTTATCTTTGATGTTTTGGCATGAAGTGTTACTAAAAACTTTATTATAAAATTTTTTTATTTTTTAAATAACTTTATTTGTAATAATGTGCAAGGTTATATCCAAATCATGTATGTATACAAGGTCCATCTGGAAAGTTTGCAAACTTTGCAAATAGAAGTTGTTTGCATTTACCTAGAACAGGGATGTCCAACCCGTGGCCCACTTAATATTTTTATGCAGCCCACTGCACCCTAAATTTTTTAGGTACATTTTCATTTATTTTGGTAAAGTATGTTGTAAAAATTATTCTTGTTTCACTGGATACACTTTGATATCGTAATGACGTAATTGGTGCTAGAAAACTGTACTACCCCACATGCATAACATACCATTGTAAACAATTCTTTTCTTGCATGGAAAACATCAAAACTGCTGAAAGAAATAAGTTGAGTGATTCCCATTTAACTAACATTCTTAGATTTAAGACTAGTACCATAAAAGTAGATATTGACAATATTATAAAAGGAAGGCAATGTCAAAAATTACATTGAATGTATTTTTATTTTGTGTGAATATAATTTCTTCTTTTACTGTCATATCTAGAGAACTGTTATGCATGTAGATGTAGTACAGCACATACTGTTGTGAACAATTCTTTTTGTGCATGAAAACATCAAAACTGCTGAAAGAAATAAGTTGAGTGATTCCCATTTAACTAACATTCTTAGAATTAAGACAAGTACCATAAAAGTAGATATTGACAATATTATAAAAGGAAGGCAATGTCAAAAATCACACTGAATTTATTTTTATTTTGTGTGAGTATAATTTCTTTTTATACTGTCAATAATACAGTATTTTTTATAATAATATATATTTGTTATTAAAATTTGATATTCACATTTTGAACTTTTTAAAAGCATATATTTATATAAAGTACCTTTGTGGTCCACTAAATATACTTAAATTTCTAATTTGGCCCATTAGGAAAAAAGATTGGACAACCTTGGTTTATACTACAGCTTCTCTAACAAATGCGTCTAATTTATTGTAAAGTCTTTTTATTTTTTTACGAAACAGACAATCAAAATACAGAGAAGCTTCTTAGTATTAATTCTCCTTTTTCAAAATACAGATAATTAGAAAATAAAAAATTAATTACAATTCACAAAACACAAGAACTATTATATTAACGAAGTTTTATTTCAAGTGTGTTTATTTTCATTTCAATCTCTTTTTCTTCCTTTTCATTATCTTTTCTTAACATTTTCTTGTATTGTTTTAAATCCTTAAGTTGTGTAAGTTTTCTTTTTTCTTCAGCCCTCAATGCCTGCTGCTTCTGAATGTCTTTTTTCTGTTGCAGAGATGCAATATATTGCTATCTAGATCCTCTGACTGTTAACAACTGTTAATACCACTTGCAAAATGGATCCCATCATAAACTAAGCATTGAGCAACTAAACTTTCTTCCTTAAGATTTCCACTCAGCAGTGATTTGTTAACCNTTCTGTAATTTCAGAATAGACAGTTAATGGTTTGATAAATAGTCAAACTTTGATTTAGCACAACTATTTTTTCATTTCTGAAATTGGCACTAAACTGAAATACTTTAAAGCAGTGGTTCCCAAACTTTTTGATTCTTGGTGCCATTGCTAAATTCAGATTTTCCCAAGGCACCCTATGTCAAATTCTAACAAGTATAATTTGCAAACAGCAAAATAGCCAATATCTTTTTGGAGTTAGGACATTAAGTAAAAAATAAATAAAACATATATTTAAGGTAACAAAAAATGTAATTGAATAAATTCAATTAATTATAATTAGTGGGATGGATGAACCTGTTGATCACTGCACATTTTCTCAAACCTTAGAATCAAACTGGACACAGCCACCCTCATTTCCTTCTCCACATTGATTTTCGTGCAATGCTTAGTTTTTATCACAGCGACAAACTCAGCTTCGCACAAATAAGAAGTCGCAAATGGAATTAAAATTCTCTGAGATTTACCACTCAAAAGAGGATATTCATCTTTTATTGATATCCAAAATTCAGTTAATTCCATTCTGCTAAATTTTGTTTTCAACGTATTGTCACAAGACAACTCAATAAGATTCTCTTCTTCTGCAGCAGTAAATTCAGATGGAGCACTGGCATTAAATGGATTTTGAATCCATGCAAATTTATCGATATTATCATTTTGAAAATACAAACCAGATGTGAATTTTGAAAATACAAACCAGCTGTGAAAACTGTTCTTCAAAAATAGAGTTCATACCTCAAGAGAAATCAACTCTATTGGAAGTCAAACACTGTTGCAACAAGGGGAACATCCTTTCCTCCATCTTCATTTATTTTTCTTTTCCATAGTTTTAATTTTTTTTTATAAAAGCTGAAATTTTCTCAATTGACTTTAAAGATGCATGTTGTTTCCCTGCAGGGAGAGACTCAGAGCATTGAGCTTTTCAAAAATATCACATAAGTATGCTAGTTTTATCAAAAAATCTTCAATCACAAAATTTTTGGCATACTTGTGGTTGTCCTCTTTAAGAAAAACATATATTTCCTGTCGCAGTTCAAATGTACGAGACAAAACATTATCTCGAGAGAGCTTTCACTCTCTCATGGTAACGTTATGTGCTTTTTTGAAGTGCTGTAGTATAACAAAGATGTGTGCTCGGATCCCATATGCTCACATAGTTTTTGAAAAATCTTGCCTTCAACAGCCATTTTTATAAAGTTTACTACATGTACTACATATTTCTGGTTCAATGCAGGACTCAGATATTTTGATTTGAGTGCTTCTCTGTGAATAACACAATGGGTCCACAGTGCATAAGGGTCTTTGCTTCAAAAAAGTGCTTGCAATCCTCCATAACATCCAGATATAGAATGAGCATCATCAGTAAAGATGCCAATGCATTGGTCCACTCCAAATTATTTTCGGAAATAAAAATATCAAGGATCTCGAACAACTTGTGAGCCTTAGCACCATCAGTGATACTCTTACAAAAGAGAAAGTCCTCTACAATGTCATTATTATCTATAAACTGTACGGTACATAGCAAATCAAGTGAGCATCATTATTATTATCTGTCTTCAACCAGCTGCAACCCAAGTTCCTTCCCTTCTATTTTTTCAATAACTGAACATTGGAGGTCCTTTGCTATGTGCTGTATTCTGCAACTGATAGTATTATTGAACAAAGGCACTTTTGAAAGCTGCTACCCAGCAGACCCACCAATCATAATATTCACCATATCTACAGCAGCCGGTAGAATGAGTTTTTCTGCGATGGTAAAAGGCTTTTTACATTTTGCGATTCTATGTGCCACCTTTATTACTGAGTTAATGATTTGCATCATGTCTGCTAGATGTTGCATCTTATCACATTGAATTGAAAGTGGAAGTAAAATTATGAAAATTTTATAATATTTTGCAGTGCTCCTGTGAGGAAGCCAAGCTTCCTAGGATGCTGCGACACACACTTTGGGAACCGCTGCCTTAAAAAATAATAATTATATACTATACAGTAATGAGGTCTACATATGAGTTTGAGAGTTTGAAAATCATATGATTTGTAATAATTTACAGATAGCAAACAAAGGTTTTTCTACTTAATATTTATGGGAAAAATTCATTCAGAAGTATTCATCAGCATTTTACAAAGTTAGTGATATTTAGGAGGCCACTGTATCATGGTTTCACTATGTAAAGCACAACAAAAAAGATAACATTCTACATGTTATCTCTTTTTCATTAATTTTAATGTAAATAAATAAATAAATAATGATGATAATAATAATAACATTTTTGAAGATATTACTTAGGTTGTAATAATTGAAAATAGATTGATTACACTTGGCAAACCATTTCTTAATTTACATAAGTAAAAATAGGAATAGCAAAAAATAATGATCAAGTATAATTAAATTGATTGTGTCTTTTATTTTACTAGTTACATTTAATCAAAAAAATTATGCGTATGATATTAATTTCTTTCAACAAGCATGATGATTAATATTCATTCATAAAATAAAAAAATAAGTATTTAAATCAATATAGCATAGTAGAAATGAGCTATTTCCATAAATAAGAGTGTTATCCTAATATTAATTAATTAATGAAATTCCTAGAATATGAAATAAATGAATAAATTATACACAACTATTTGTATAATTTATATAAAGTAAAAGATATATAATTAGTAATATAGATTTTATACTAAATTTGTATTATTAACTCTTAACAGACAGTTTGTTCTGAAAAATTTTTTATATATTATCTATATATATAAAAATGAATGTGTGTGTGTGTGTCCTTCATGCACACACACACATTGTTTATCCGATTGCCGTGAAACTTTGGGAAGTTGTTTAATATACTCCAGCGAAGGTTTGTGGCATAGTACGATTGCCATGAAACTTTTGGAAAGTTTTTGAATACACTCCCACGAAGTACATTTATCATACGATAGATGGCGCGCGTTTACACGAGCATTCGAGCACTGTGTGTTAGATCGATTTCAAATTGTGAAGACCATTTCCCCCCTTCAATAAATATCTGTATATATGCATTTGTAAACTGTTATTTACGATNATTTTTTTGTTCAATAATAAATGTGAATTCTTCTTCCTGGAAAAAATAAGACATTCCCTGAAAATAAGACCTAGCGCATTTTTCAGAGCAAAAATTAATATAAGACACTGTCTTATTTTCGGGGAAACACGGTAGTAAAATAATTTTATTAATAATAATAATTTAGTAACATAAATTTATTCATAGTAAAATGTACTCGCGGGCCGTAAAAATTATTTGGCGGGCCGTATACGGCCTGCGGGCCGCCAGTTGGACAGCGCTGATATACAGTAAAGCTCCTACTTTGCAGCCACCAATGGTTCTGAGCAAAAGTGATCTTTATGCACCATACTTTAAAAAAAAATATAATTTCAGTTGTAAATGCAGCAGACTATAGTTTTATATTCAATGAAATAATTTGATTATCTTCTAAGATTATTAAAATTATTTACGAGGGCTGTTCGGAAAGTTTGCGGCCTCACATAGAAAAACAAACAAAATAATGTTAAAACTTTTTTTATTTTTCAATGTAATTTCCTCTGTTAGCAATGCACTTATTCCAGCGAT
>NW_019386927.1:19260-20661 GCF_000671375.1 Centruroides sculpturatus | reverse complement strand
AGCCTCTGTTGTTTCTTGATTCTTCACTAAAACCACAATGTTTGATTATAAAATTAAATAATTTAATTTATTAATCAAACGTTCTGGATTCAGTATTTTACACAATATAGTATATTATATAAAATATGTACAATTCTCATTCACGTATGTCTGTACTATCAAATTTGTTGATTATGCATTTCATATGTAACCAGACTTTGCATTGCTATAAAGTGTTAAGTTTTTACTCCTTATCAAATATTGTCACCTTAAATATGACTTCTTAACCTTTAAAATAAAAAATTAAACTGACTTTTGTACAATTTAATCAAACTTCAAGCAAACAAATAAAAATTTTAAACAAAATAGAATATTTTCTGTAATAATAGTAACTGAATGTCAATGGTAACTATAGTTACCAAGAAAAACATTTATAATAAATTAATCAAGATAAAAGATTTGTAAATTTCTTATACCATAAAAATATTAATATTGATGATGATAAACTATTTATTTACAAATTATATAATAAATACAATTTATATATTAGAGGTAGCCCTATTGGCTAGTGTCAACAGAGAATGTGATGTAGTTTATAACAATTATATTCGTTGACTTTTATATGAAAATGATCAGTTTCCAATGGAAATAAGATGGAAGGTTACCAATTAGCAATCACATTTTTCCAGTCTATTTCATAGTTTTAACAGAGCATAATCTCTGATAGTTTAATGTTTGATTGTTTTTTCTTAGTATTTTTCTTGTTTACTTCAATCCATGCATATGCATAAGAAACACTGATCAGGCTGCATATTCTCTTTTTCATTTTACAATTATTATTAGTCAAATCATTTTCCTTGTTTTATCAGTTATTCAAGACATCATTTCTCATAATTAAGTACATTTTCTAGCAACAACAATGAGACACATTAAACATATTTTTCTCGAAAGTAAAGCAAAAATCTGTTTCTCATGGAATCATCCCTCTTTGAAACTGGACTGGATAACACATACAGTAAAGTATCAATTATCCGAAGCAATTCGGCACTGGGGTTGTTCGGATAACTGATTTTTTGGATAACTGATCTTGTATGAAAAAATATATTAACCTATCCCCTGTTGAAATTTTTCTCCATTGTGTGTCGCTTCGCGTTGGATTTTTGTCGATGTTAAGCCTAATGAAAATTTTTAATAATAATAATTGTGGCTATTGTATCAGTAATTATTTCTTTATTTTGCACAAACAAAATAAATATATTGAAAAATATAAAAACAAAAAAAATTATATTTCGGAAGTTAATCCAATATTAAAAACATCCCGACTCATCATGACACGTGTCCTGACACACAGTCCTCAGAAAAACATCACACAAAACAAGCAAAACTCTTTCTTTTTCATGGGTTTATCTGGAGATGTCAGCC
>NW_019386927.1:5652-15992 GCF_000671375.1 Centruroides sculpturatus | reverse complement strand
GCTATTCGGCTATGCTAAAACCCATAAACCAGGCACGCAAATCCGGCCGATTGTTGACAAATCAAGATCTCCAACCCTACCTATTGAGAAGGGTCTACATGAGCTCCTTAAAGGCCATTTGAAAGATTATAACTACGCCGTTTCGAACACGCGGGAACTCATCACTAAATTGCAGAATATCGCTCTGAAGGATCAGGAATTTATTACAGTTCTAGACTTTGAAGCTATGTATCCTTCCATTAAATTGGAACCGTGCTTCTGTGCCCTTAGAGATTTCCTTTTCCAAGCCTCTCCACCTGGATACCACAAGCAGGTGTTGGAGCTGGCCCACCTTATGTGCTACACCTCATTCTTCACCTTCAACCAACGAATCTATCTTCAAGAAAGGGGAGTACCTATGGGTAGCCCCCTCTCTGGAGACCTCTGCGAATTAATTGTAAGAAAACTGGATAACCAAGTATTACAGTCCTTCAACGCGGAAATCGTTCTCTATACGCGCTATGTTGATGACATTCTTATCATTTGGAAGTCCAAGCCGGATCTGAACACCGTTCTTCAGATTGTGAACAACAACCCTTTTGGACTTAAGCTTAAATTAGACCAGCAGGATGACAGGATGGCCCACTTCCTGGACCTCAATATCCTCTTGGATCATGGCTGCATAGCTACTAGTGTGTTCCATAAGCCTAATCTTCAATCTTTCTTTATCCCTGCAACCTCGAATGACCCCTTTACTTACAAAATGTCCGCTTTCAGGGCTCTTATCCGCAGAGCTTTTACCCATTGCTCTAGCATTAACGACGCGCTACGAGAAATCCAACGCATCAAGCGCATCGCCACAGCCCACGGTTTCAGCAGTAAGTTTATCGATAGGCTTGCGCAAAAAACTCATAGATGCTTAACAACCGGAGATGCCACTTCTAAACCTCTAAAGCAACAAGGTAAGCGCATTACCGTCGATTTTGACCCTAGAATGAGCCAGGCCTATAACTTCATAGCAAAAAAGGTCAACGCTACTCTCGCATACAGACGCAACCCTACGATTTATAAACTTCTAGCTAACACCAAGGACAAATGCAGCGAAGCCAGGAGACCAGGAGTCTACACCGTCCCATTGGAGGACGGCAGATCTAACCCGTGCAAGAAGCTAACATACGTTGGCTCAACCAATAGATCGCTTAAAAGGAGGATAACTGAGCAAATTAATCTAAATAAAATTTTCTTTATAATTTAGATGCAATACATTACTAAAGTTTATTGAATTTTCAAATAAACTTTTCTATTTGATACAATCACAAAAATTAACTTATTTTTCATATAAAAAATAATTGCTTTTACATGATTCTATTTGAGTCATGTGAAAACTTGCATTAATAAAAATGCATTTTCAAAAACGATTCTGAATATTCATTTTTATTTTTTAAAAGCATTTACTGGATTAGTAGAAATAAAATAAACTAAACTACTAAACATACTGCTCTATGAGAAAGTTGATCTGGTTGAATTAAAGCTTCAGGTCGACGTGGAAACAATGGAAGTGTTTTCCTGTGCTTAAAACTCTTCCTTCTTTCCCTATATCTGAAATATATTTAATACTAATAATTAAAATGTTAAGTGAGTAAAATAATTACTAAAATTTAATGTATTTGTATAAATTTTAAAATATTAAGATAAATTTTAACAGACCTGCGTGTAGGAATTGGAAGAGAAAGTGAGGCACGAAAAAGAAGTAACTGTTGATGCAGTCTTTGAAAATGCTTATAGCGCTTTTTAATTATCCATTCGAAGTTTCCATGTTGTAAATGAATAACATATCTATAATAAATATTAACCATAGCATCATTACTGTAATCATAATATAAAACTAATTTTCATAATTTATATGCATAAAAAAAATCATTTACAATCAAATATATCAGGTTATAAAAGCAATATTTAGATAATTCAATTTTTCTAGAAACGAGTGGGAAAAAATGTTCTAGAATATTTGATGTGGGTTTATAAATAGAGTAACCAGGGATGTTTCATCACATATTTCATTGGAAATAGATGCATCAACAATGTCTGACAATATGAAACTTTCAAAAGAACACATTCATGTGCTGTTGCTCTATCATGTCAAAAGTGGCCACAATGCAATGAAGGTTCGCAATCTTATCTGAAAGGCATTTGACAAGGATAAAGTCAACAGACAGACCTGCTATAATTGGTTCAAGAAATTCAAGGATGAAGCTTTCTTGCTTCAAGATGAACCCCATCTAGGCAATGATTCCGCCACTGATGACAATGTTCTCCTGCAATTGATAGATGATAATCCATGGTTGACCATCAGAAAATTAGCACAACAACTTCAATTGATTGCAAAGACAGAGTTTACGCTAAATAATGTTTAACAGCTGAATGGCATCTAGTGTTGGCTGACTGAACTGCTGTTTAAAATGTGTTGCAAAGACAATAATTGTCTATTTCTGAATGCCGTCTAAACAAACTTCAACAAAATGCTGGTTATTACTTTCTTCTCCATTACTCCCTTCTTTTAGTTGTTGTTCAGCCAATCAAGTTATTCATTTGTGACATCAGAAAAAACTCCAATAAGGTCACTAGCTATCTTCTGAAAGCTTCTGATAACAAAATCTTAAAGCCATCAACAATCATAGTTTGGCAGTTAATGACAGGCCTTTTCCATTTCGATGTTTAATTTTGTTGCCAATAGGATTTAAAATATGAACAAAATTTAAGCCAAATTTGGAATTCATCTTCAGAATAGATTTTTTAAGGAATTATTCTGATCTCATATTATTCTCTCTCTTTGTAATTCTCAAGATAAATAATTTTAAATATATTATTGTTATTATTAATTTTTTTTATTTCCAATAAAAGGTTTTGATAATTATTAAAATTGTCTTGTTTGTTTACAGAACATTCTGACCTGGAGATTAACAATAATGACCCAAAAATGCATTAACATTTTATAACCAACACGATACTTAAACTGTAAATAAAAGCATCTGCTTTAATTATTGTCTTAAGTCTTTGCTCATTTGAATTCAAAATTAGAACATTTAAAACAAATTTAAAGTATTTAATTATATTTTTTCCAATCCAAGTAATTAATTAATGAATAATTTTGTCGATTCATCCCATTTACATTTATCAAAGGAATGATATCCTTTTTTATCTAAACTTTGCAACAAACAAAACAATATGATGACTTTCACTTGAATTAAAATGCTGTCTAAACTTGTGTCGAGTGAGTCTACAAAGTAGGTCAAATTACTGGTTTCTAAATGCTATCTAAACTGCAGCAAGCAAGAAACAGTATCTCTGCAATAAAATTTTTCTGAACTGCAATCTAGACAATCTCTAAACCATCACCGGCATCTAAACGTTGTCTACACAATCAGCCCTTTTGAGTGTTGTGTTAATAAACAATTCAATGACAATACCCATGTGAGAATGACACTTGAGAATTTCTTCAAAGAAAAACCCCAGTCATTGTATGCTCACAAGATTGAAAGTTTGTATAAAAGATGGCAAGATATGATTGATATTAATGATGACTACAAGACTTAACTGTAATCATTGTCAATAAAGATTTTTTTCAAAATGTTTAAATTTTACCTTTACAACCTATCAATAACTAAAGAACATCAAGTTATACAACAAAGATAATAAAATTAAAATAATAAAAATTAAAAATAAAATAATAAAATTTAACATTTGAAAAAAATTTTGTGACTATGGATAAATATATTAGTAAAGGTTCCTATCTTTTCTAATAAATTTATCCATAATCTCATTAAGAGAGAACAACAAAGCATTCAATCTTTAAATCATTTATCTGATGATAATACAGGNCTGCATTTTCTAATTGTTTAAATGTATTTTCAGTAACTCGTTTTTATTTAATAATCTAATAAGTTCATTTTGCTTGATTATTTTATCTTTATACATTAAATTTAATAAAATTATCGGAATTCTATTATCTTCATTTGTTAATGCATGCTGTTCCGTTTAAATAAAGATTTCTTTCGACTTAGCGACACAAGGAAATCCTTTTCGTTGTCCTTTCGTTATCAGCATAATACAGGATGATAATGTAAAATAACAAAATGATTATAAAGTCAGTACAGTCACTTAAATATTAAAGTTAATAAATGTAGTTTTTTAACATTTAAATAAATTTTGTGATAATTTACAATGAATAATTTAACAAGCTTTTAAATAATGTTTTTAATCATCAAAATTTAACAGCATTAATGCTCCTTAACCCAACCTACCTTGTCAAATCTCGTTTCTTAATCTTTATCCCATCTATACATACTAAACGAAACATACACAAACACACACGGAATACTTTTCCGCTTTTTTTACTTTTTTTGGGGTTCAGGGATCTCAAAACGTAGAGATTTGCAAAAACTCGGAGGGTCAAATTTGACACAATTCCAATACATTCCTATTATGTATATACATAACAGCCGGAAAAGTAAAATGTAAGTACTGTTATTTTAATAATGCAAAGATAATAATAAATATCATTAAAAATAGGCAAATAATGTTTATAACAGTCTGAGTGCGATATTCGGGAATCAAAAGCTCTCACGATCTTAGTTGTTTGGCAGAGAAAATTGGACTTGGGTTGTGTTAATTCCACGCCGATTCGATTAATAGATATACACATAATCGTAAACAGTTAAAAATTGTAAAACATTAAAAATACAATTCGTCGTAATTGTACAAAATTGTGTTATTTTAGAACTAAAAAATATAAATTCGAATTTTGACGAACGAAATTCTTATAGTAGCAGTTCCGGCGAGATATGACTGTAGGAATGATTGAAAACTCCAAATTAGGAAATTTACAGATTTAACATTGACATTTGATTTTATGTAATTTATAATGATAGAAAATTTTTCCATTCATATTTCCAATGTAGTCAGGAAATTTTCCTAATAGAGTTCGGGAATCCATTTTTTGTTTTTTTTTTCAAAATGAATATTAAACTTCTTTATAAAATATATAAACCAATAATTTGGAAACTTTTTTGTTGAATAATTTAAGCTAAGAGACAAAAGGGTTCGCTTTACACCTGGGCCTCATATGAGCTTTCCATGGCTTCGGGATTGGTATATAAATAATCGTTACGATACCTTATAGGGGATGAGAATGTTTGCAAAACGTTACGTAATGCTAGGATCTCAGACTTTGGATAACTGAATGATTCATCTTTGTTTCCGAAGGGTTGTCCCCAACTTAGTCAGCAGTGCCCATGTGCAATATATATAATATGCGCTTTCGCTTTCATCACGTAATTCATTACTTTTTTTTATATTAAATTGTAGGTAATAGGTCTAGTGCTGGCTGAAAAAAATACTAGTTATAATTTTTTAAACTTACTTTTCATCCCCTAATGATTTATCCCTGGCTGCGGGGACCGTGTGCAACGCATAAATTATGGAACGTTAAAAAGGGTAAAGTGGAAGTTGAAAAGTATAAAAATAGCATTACCTAACTTATGAAGGTTCCATATATTGATTCCTGTAGATTCCGAAAGTATATAATTATTTAACTATAATACTTAACTGTAATGGAAAAAAAAATACAATCTACACTGAAACATAAAAGGAATTCAATTCAGACTTTATTATATACTGTTTATAGGTTAGCAGCGTGATTTTCCGTGAACCTGCTAGTTATTAAAATATGTCAACATTGCTTTTATATTCAAAAATAGAGAGGATATTTAAGAAAAATATTTTCTCTTTACCATAAAAATTGATTAATATGGATAATGTTCAAAACGTCATGAAAAATTGAAGTTTCAATTCACAATCGATTTAAAAATAATTTAAGACAAAGTGGAAATATTTCTTTGAATAAAATTTTAATTTGATAAAAATATTTAAGACTAATAACTTACGGTTATTAGTTGCATATGCGTTAATATAAACGTTAAAAAAGTTCATTTGTTCGAGCCAATACCAATTGTAGCCTATTTATTAACTAGTGAACATCTAATAACTCTTAAAGAAGCAGATTATCATATAAAGATAATAAATATTTTTGATATTAAGTGTATTCTTATCAAAACAGATTAGATCATCTTTAACTTAGATAGCAGTGATATATATTATATAATGTAATTTCTCATCACAGAAAATAGAAACAATTGAGATAAAGATGCTTTATTGTTCAACGAATATTATTTTTTGTCTGAAGGAATACTGTATAACTGTATTTAGTTGTTTTCTATCAACATTGTTAATATAGCAGATTCTGTGCACAGTTAATTATGAATATTTTCTTATTTAAATTATTCTTTATATTTTCTCTGATTATTCTAAAGTTTTCTTAATATGAAGAGTTCGTTTAAAGTCGGTCATACGTGCAAGTTAAATAATTCGCCATATAATTTTAAATTCGTGTTTAAAAATTTTTAAATGTCTAATAAATTTTAAATTCAAACAGTATTAAAATTCGTTTAAAGTCGGTCATACGTGCAAGTTAAATAATTCGCCATATAATTTTAAATTCGTGTTTAAAAATTTTTCTTTTTTTAATAAATTTTAAATTCAAATTTTTAAAATTTTGATAGATACTCACAAATTAGGATTCATAATAGATGAGCCAGGAACTCTAAATGCATCTATAATTTTAAGTCGTATTGGCCTATTTGGAATAAGCATAGTCAATCTCAAATCCTCAAATCCAAGGGATGGTGCATGAATGTGAGCAAATGGAATATAGGGTGGGCCTGTGAATTTAAATAAGTATAAAATCAGAAAATGTAATTAATTATTAATGTAATAATTACTTTAGTATCAAAGATAAATATTATGATTTCTTTGAAAGCCTGGTTCAAATATATTATAATATTTTTGAACTAGATACTATTCCATCAACAACTTTAATGATGGATTCATTATTAAAGTTGTTGATGGAATAGAGTAAACAGATTCACTATTAATGTTGATGAAAACTGATAATACATTTTTTAAAACTAAAAAGTATTCAAATTCTGATAGCTTTTGAATAACTTACTTTTACAACAAATGTAAATCATTGTCTTTAATAAAGTACAGTAGAAACACAATTTAATGTTTATCAAGGAATCAATGAAAACATACATTAAAATTGCAGAATATGTAAAATCTAAACATTGTTAAAAAACATACCAGAACATACAAATACACATGTATATGCATTCAAAATGGATAAAGTAAAGAAAAACACTTATTTCCAGTATAAATGCTTCCATGAACACCTTCATTTCATACAATGAAATACAAAGTACAACAATTGGTATCTCTAAACATGTTTTATACGAAGATAATAAACTGTTAATGCTATTTAAAGTAATCAAAGATACTTGTTTGTTTCCTGTTGAGAATTTGATATGTCTTCATCAAAGCAGTTTCTAAGTTTGAAATAAAAAAAACACATTTTTGTCAATATTAAGGTGACCAATTGACCTCCTTTAGGGAGGACAGTCCTTCTTTTGCAAGTTCTGTCCACCTACATGTCCTCCTTTTTGATATTTGAAGACTAATCTGTAAATCTCTGTATTCAATTGATGCCGAGCCAATCCATTGTGTGTGATGTGATGTGACGTGTTTGCATTTGACATGATGACTCATACAGTGTAGCATGATGCGGTTATGAGATACATGGAAGACCTTGAGAAAGCACGCCACATACAAGTGTCTTTGTTTACTTCTTACCAAAACACGACACAGCACATACGCATGCAGTAGAGATTATTTTAGTGTATTATTGTTGCAATGAATAAAATGTTTCTTTTTTTACGATATTTTTTCCTTTAATTTATTTGTGTTCTCCTTTCCATTGTAAAAAAGTTAGTCACCTTACCAATATCATCCAAACATGAAATACAGTACATTTCTTTATTTACAAGAATTAGTATTTGAGATGAAAATTCATCTAGGGATCAATTTTTCAATGCATTAAATCCCAAAAATTTGCAAAGTGAAAGAACTAAATTAGTTGAATACCGAAGATGTTAACATTGTGGTTTATGAAAATTTGAAAGGACCAATGAAAAAATATGTTAAATCAGAGAACATTAAATTGAGTTTCTATTATACAAATAAATGAAATACTAGAATTTATGGGTCATTTTTATACTATAATTAAATTTTGTTCTACAGATAAGTAATACTGCCATCCTTACAATAAATTTAATGATTAGAGTTAATACAGTAGAGCGTTGATTATCTGAATCAATTGGGGACTGGGGTTATTCGGAAAATTGATATTTCGGATAACCGATTATGTACGAATAAATATGTTAATTTATCCCATGTTGAAATTTTTCTCCATTGCATGTTGCTTCGCGTTGAATTTTTGTCGATGTTAAGCCTAACGAAGACTATTGTATCGTTAAAAATTATTTTTTTATTTTGTACAAACAAAATAAATATATTGNTTTTGTTCTACAGATAAGTGATACTGCCATCCTTACAATAAATTTAATGATTAGAGTTAACAATGTAAAAAATGCTTGTAAGAAAAGGCTAACTTGGAAAGGAACTTGAAATCATTACTACTAGAAGTTAAGCAGGTTAACAGTTATGTCATCCAGATTGATCCAATCTTTGCCTCCAGAAATATATAAATATAAACACACACACATTCCTCAAACATGAAATTGCAACATCACAAAGGAATGCATGTAGCCACATGAAAATTGCAGGACCAGTAGAGGTGACAGATATATACAAATGATTCAGTTTCTGTACACATTGGATCATGTAGTACTATGTTTCAGGCTATAAAGACCAGCAGCTGGCTCAGACTGTAAATGCTATCAGCAACAATTCACAGCAGCCAAACTTTCAAAGAAGCATAGAAAATGCATCAAAAATGACAGCCAGCTGAATACCACCAGTTAACAACTGGAGAATGAGACTGTATCCTGGAACTGTGAGATCTCAGTTTGTAGTTGCATACAGTTGTCACACATGTTGGATATGACGTGAGTACCATCCAGCAATGTATGACACGATGGATGCAGGAACATCTGCAAACATACTGAAGAGGGAATGGATCGTAATGGTACACAACAGAGTGCAAAGACAGGCAGATTTGCCAAACAGCCCATTGGGCCCTGTGACAGCACGTGACATCTGAAGCCACTTGTCTCTGTCAACGGGTGCATATGTGTCCACTCAAACCAAACACAGCAGGTTGCATAAAGTTGAACTGCATTCACAGTAACCAGCAACAGAGGTGCTATTAACTACTTCACACAGGGTTACATGCCTGGCATGGTGTTGTCATCATTGCAATTAGATCATTGAATGACATTGAGTATTATTTATGGATGAATCCTGCCTCTGTCTGCAGATGAATCCTGATGGCTGTGACATTATCTTGGAGAATGCTAAGTGCCAGCCCTTTTTGCCAAGCATCACATTGGCCCCATACTGGAAATCATGATTTGTGGAGGAATTATGTTCAATCAGTGGACAGTCCTGGTGCACATTTTTGGTAATCTGACAATAGAGCAATATGTTGCACAAATTGTGGAGCCTATAGTTTGGTCACTGGTGCAGGCTGCACCCAACAGTGTTCCAGTAAGATAATGCCCAACTGCACATTGCATGGTAAACTTTCACCAGCCTGAATAGAATTCACATCCTTCCCCAACCAACAGCCTTGTCGGATCTCTCTCCCATCAAACATCTGCAGGACCTCATCCAAAGTGAGGTGCACCAGGGACCACCATCACTTGCCACAGATGACATGCATACTGCAGTGGACACAACTTGGAAGGATACCTCAGGCCACCATTAATCACCTCATTGATAGTATGCCTTGTTGTATAGCAGGCTATATAGTTGCCCTTAGGGGGCCATATTCATTACTGAATAAACAGGTGTCTGTTACATATCTTTGTTTGTTCTTTCAATCATTTGCATATCTTTTTACCTCTACCAGTCCTGCAATGTGCATGTGGCTATTCATGGTGTTTCCTTCATTGTGTTTCAATTTGACTTTTGAGGTGTGTATGTATATGTATATATGTGTGTGTATATATTTATAATAAAGTGAAATGAAAAACATAGATGTTAATAAAGATAGTTAAAATATATTATAAAATAAAGACAATTGACATATGATACAAAAGATATTGTGTAACCACAGTCTTCTGCCTTGTTTTGATTAAACTTTTAATATTTTTACTGTTCTATTTACATATAATAAATCAAATATTCTAAACTTTCTAATAAATAACTAAAAATAAATCAACTATTACTCGATAAACATATATGAAGCATTATTTAGAAAAATCTAAGAAATATGTAATATTCAATAT
>NW_019386927.1:0-4606 GCF_000671375.1 Centruroides sculpturatus | reverse complement strand
GTTCTAACAGATACATTTTGAGCCACAACAACGCATGGCGGGGTCTGCTAGTTATGATTATAAATTATACATATATACATGGACCAGAGGTCCAAATAGTGTAATTGGTAACATATATGCCCTATTTGCAGAATCTATACATTCAAGTCCCTTTCTGAATTGATATTTTCTTCCAGACATTTCTAAATTAATTAATTAATTAATTCTATTCAAAAATTGTTTATGAGATTGCCTATCATTAGTACAAAATTTCTTAGTAATTTAATTACATTATGGTTTAAAAAGTGCCCATAAATTTTGACTATTTAATTATTTATTTTTGTATTTTTTTAAATAAGTTATAGAAAAAAATAAAATTCTTGCATTGCTTTATTGAAACTAACTACTTTTAGTCTATCTTCAAGTTCTCTAGCACTTAAATAGGCTATAATGTTCATTAGATTTAAAGTTTAGAATATATGTTTATATGCACAATGCCTTTTTAAATACAATAAATAATTTAAAAATACAACAATAAAATAAATCAAATGAATAAATTAAAAATAATACAATAAGTAACATAAAATAACATAGAAAAATTATTTAAAATAATTGTTTAGTATTTGTTATTTAGTAGTGAAAAATGTTAATTTCTGGACATAGTAAATGTTAGAAATAAACACATCCACTGAGGAACCTTAATTACTTCCAGTATGCATTTAATGAGTTTTATTTGTATTAAATGTATACTGGAAGTAATTAAGGTTCCTCAGTAGATGCGTTTGTTTTTATTACAGTTTATTTCAGTCTTCCACAAAATTTGAACTTTAATGAAGAATGTTTCTAGTTGGAATTCTTTATATATTTAAAAGAAAACCAAACATAAAAAATAAAAATATTAAATAAATTAAAAATCAAATGCACAATAAATGTACATATAACATATAATAAAAATAAATATAATGACCTGAAAAGGTTATTCTTGTCTTTATAGTAGACTCCATACATTCAGGAATGTTCTGCAATGCTAATACAGCTGTTCTTATAAGTTTATTTATATTTTTCTGTCATTTCCATGGTTTAATTTAGATAGTTCAGGCTCTTTTATTGGTTTGATCTCATTGTTATATGAGGCATATGCCAATGTTATATTGTAGTAACCAGGGCCGGCCATCTGGGGGGTGCGGCGGATGCTATGCACCAGGGCCCCACGATTGAGGGGGCCTCAACATTATCAAGAACTAAAATAATGTACTCTTGCACATGAAAACTTGACAATATTCTTATTGTTATCAGTATGATGAAAAGTACATTTTATCGTAAACATTATTATTGTAAATATCTGAATTTCAACAATCTTCAAACTAATTCTTGATGATGCGAGTGTTTAGTTTTTGTTATTTGATTCGGAAAACTCCCGAGGATCCTCACCTAAACTTGAATTTTTGGAAAAAAATCTCAATACCATATAGCCCGCGTTAAGAAATGAAAATAAAACTGTGGCTGTCGGCCATATAAAATTGTATGTATATTTGTATATAGCTGTAGTTTTAATGTTTCTTTTATAATTTCTTCTATCTCTTTTTGTCTACCTTATTTCTGGAACTTTCAGTGGTAACCGTTATTGCCTCTGCGTAGGATTAGCCATTCCAAAAATCAGAATAATAGGCGATGGGGTGACTTGGGAAAAGCAACAAGTGAAATTGGCACCTTTTGGACCTGACGCCTAATATGCCAGGGAAGAGTGAAATCTTGGTAAGAAAGAAGAGATAGGAAAGTTTGTTCAGAAGAAGGACAGAAGGGACGAAGTCCTAAGAAGGAGTCTTAAGGAGCCTCCGAGAAGCTGTGAGAGTTCGAGTTCAGCACGAGAAATAAAGACGTGTCTACTCTGAGTTGGAGAGGAAGGCTGATATTCGAAGAAGCCTGAGAACAGAAAGAGAAAATAATAAAAATCGGGAATACAGGAACTACCATCTCCAAGAAGACGTCCTACCCAAGGCACACACTGACTGAGTATAAAGAAATCCCAGGTGAGTCAATTCTATTTTTCTGACTACTTATCTTTCTATCCCTCTTCTTATTTCCCTAGATATAAGTTAGTTTTAAGATAAATGTAAGTTAGGTATTAAGTACGCAGCTAGATCAAATTGGTTGTTACGCACCTTTTTTGGGTAATATATTCGTTGTTTGGGAAGGAATTAAGTGTTTTTTGTACGGTACACCCCATATTGTATAATATTACAAACAGTTGGGATCCAGCATATAGTATTTTGATAATTCATACTATAAAATGTTTAATATTGTTAGATCTAATCATGTCCATGCCAAGGAAATATAACTCTGGGTGTCAAAAAAGAAAATTAGCAGAAAAGAAAAAAGTAGAAAAGCTAAATTTCAAAAAATCACAAGTAGATTGTTTTCTTGGCTACGAAGTAATTCTAGCAATGAAATTGTTTCGATTTCAGAAGTTACAATTCAAGCTTCAACTGGAGAAGAAAGTTTCACACAAACTACAGTCTTGCAATGAAAATGTTGAAACTGTGAAATTCGTTGAAGAACCATATTTTTATACAAATATGATTGAATCAAAAAATAACGTCAAAAATGACAATAACAAATATGATCAAGTGAATATAAGTGATTCAGGTTTATGGCCAAGTATTATAACTGGTAAGTTTAGAATGTTTTGTGTTAAAACCAGATCTGTACAACACAAAGGAGTTTTTGCTAAGAATGCTGAAGGTACCATTTTCCACTACGTACTACTTTAAGTTTAATCCAATTATTAAGTAAATACGACTCTGTGCTAATGGATCATATAAACAGAATAAAAAATTCGAAAAATAGAATTGTGCATCATTTAGCACACAGATCACAAGAACAAATTATTTCTGCGTTAGGAGATGAAGTTCTTAACAAAATTAAAGACGATATAAAAGCAGCCACATACTATAGTATCCAAATGGAGTGTACTCCTGATATTTCCCATAAAGAACAAACTTCAATCATTATTAGGTATGCAAATTTTGAAGAGAAAAGATTAACTATAAATGAGTCATTTATAGGGTTTACTGAAGTAACTGATGTGATTGGAGAAGGACTAGCAAAAACTCTATTGAAAACATTAAGTGAGCTTGATTTAGATATTATGAATTGTAGAGGGCAGGGATATGACAACGGTAACAACATGAAAGGGAAATATAAAGGTGTACAATCTAGAATAATTGCTCTGAACCCTCATGCAATATATGTGCCTTGCCTATCACACTCTTTTAATTTATTAATTTGTGATGCCACTTCCAGCAGTATATATTGTAAGTTTTTTTGGGATATTGCAACGTTTATATTGCTTATTTTCTGCATCTACAAAAAAATGGGAAATTCTACAAAGGCATTTAAACATTACTCTTAAACCATTATGCAACACTCGTTGGGAAGCCAAAATAGATTTGGTTAGAGCAGTGTATATACAGTTTGAACAAACTTGTAATGCCCTAGAAGAATTTATTGATGTAAGTAATGATAATACAGTATGATCAATATGCTGACGATCACGCCAAAATACTAAATTGTAAAAAAGAGAAGGCACTGAGGTCAGCGTTATGTGTGCGTTTGCTGTACCTCTGGAAAACCTTACAATGGGAGTAAACGCAAGATATGTCGGGGCCACTACTAGAATGCTTGCCAGCCAACTAGAAGAGCACCAAAACGATGTTGCGAGGGGTAGACGCACCACCGAGCTTGCAAGATAAGTACTTGAGCAGGGTTACAACCCACTATGGTCCCAAGCGGTTATGCTCAAGAGCTGTAAGGATCGAAAAATCGTTTTCATATGGGAGTCTCTTCTTACTACCACCTTGGACACGTGCAACATTCCAACTCTCGAGCTGCCCAGTGTATGAGTCACACTATACAAGCAATTAAGTAAAAATTAGCATTCTCCAGAATGCGTACAGTGTGTGTCTAGATCTGCGCATGCGCATATTTGCACATCATGGAGCTTTCTGCTTGTTCGTTTTTCAAACATTTTTGAATATTTCTATCGTGTTCCTAACGACTTTTACTAAAGTTTCATCTTAAATTTAAGGGTTCTATTCCAAATCGGATTATTTCCGTTTAATTCTTTCGGTAATTTGCCTGATGACGACAGCTATAAGTTCATCGAAAGTACTAGCGATTAAACAAACGCACACACAACGCCGACCTCAATGCCTTCTCTTTTTTACAAGATAATACAGTAGTATCCGAAGCTAAAAGTCTATTGGATTCAATACAAGAAATGCCATTTATTTTATGTTTAATAGTATGGTTTGTAATGTTGTCTAAAATGAACGCTATCAATATACTATCAATTTACTTTACAAAAAATTTAGGGCCCAAATGGTTTCTTGCACTCGGGCCTCTTTATAGAGAAGGCTGGCCCTGGTAGTAACTTAATCTTATGTTGACATATTTCATCTGTTGATCTAAGTGTTTAACTAATATATTTGATGCATGCACCAAAATTTGTCTTCCACTGAGATCTCATATACTGTATTACTGATATACTGTTAAAGTTAAGTTGGTCTTTGCCATTCCTTATTACTGCTTATATTGTACAATGGGATTTCAACAATAGACTAGATTA
>NW_019386926.1:13637-17489 GCF_000671375.1 Centruroides sculpturatus | reverse complement strand
ATAATGGAAAGTGAATTAATCCATTTCCAGTACCTAAACAATATCTATTTCAATAAACTTAAACAGCAAATGTACAAAATTTAAGGTAAAAATAACACTATTAAATGCCCTGATTGATTGATAGATAACATGGAAACAATAAAGTAAATACTGTATAATAAAATGAAAACTGTATTTCCTATACCTTAATGAGGAGTGGTGATGTTGCATATCTTAAGGTTACTATGCACTGCTTGGCTTACAAATAATCCTCTTGGAGATAATATAACCAGCTAAGTGCTTCTCATTATCCATAAATGTTAGTGACAGTTCAACTTGTCAATAATATGCATCTCCTGGAGGTCAACATTATCAATCTTTAGCCATATTTGCTGCTTTTATTGTTTGCTTGTTCTTAAGAACTGTGCATGATGTCATCTTAATTGGGTGAGATCTGTCACACATGTACTGCTTTTGTGCTGTGTGATAAATTTTTTTTCACCTCAATTGTCAATACTACAATCTTTTTCTTAGGCTTTGTTGCTTTCACACACTTCTTAGATACCCTAGTTAATAGAGTTAATATACAAGGTATGAGTCATATGTATAATTATACACACTGAAAACACATGCGTGTAACACTAAAGATGCTTTCATATCAAGAGCAAGAGACACCTTGGGTGCAAAACAGATATGTAACATATATAGATAATATGTGTATCAGTTAATTCCATTTGTGGGTCATGCCCACCCATTATGAGTGAAATTGTGGCATGTAAAGTTAATGCATTGGTGATTAATCAATTTGCAATTTTTTTAACTTCAAAATATTTTATATTAATTATACTTTTGTTCTTAACCATCCAGTAAGTATTATTGTTATAATTGAATTGAATGTCTTTCTAATCAAATAATTTATATTTAGACATATGTTTGGTCAGAGATACTCTATTTTTTTGCTAAATGATGACAAATTCTTTTCGATTTCTGATTTCTGAGAAGGTGCAAATCGACTCAAAATAGAAACAGAACATTATATTTTTTCCCATGTGTTGTTATTAAATGTAAAAGAATAATTATTGAAATTAAAAAAAAATTATAAACATTCAATTCTACAAATAAATTTGTTAGGATATTTTTGCTACTTTGTTGGAAGATATGTAATTTACTTATTTTAGATATAATGAGACAACTGGAAAATTCATTTTCATTTCCTCAAATTGGTCGATTTTTTGACAACAGAATATTTGTTTGAACTAAAACAACTCATTAAATCTGTTTAAAATATATTTGTTTTTTCTTTAATTAATATTTGCAGATTTAGAAATTCATAAAATATATTTTTCATATTGCTCAATCATCACTACAATAGAATTTTACAATTAGTTGTATATATTTATTGTCAACGCTATAATTTTTATATAATTTTGAATAATTACATAGTGTTTATAGGTTAATATTGCTCTTATTAGTTTAGAAGAAACAAATTATTGGTTTTAATGTTAAGTATTTTATTATTGTTTATAATTAAAATCCTAAATGCAAAAGTGAATAAAATATTGAATATAGTTGTATGCTTCTTGCCTGTAAAAAATTAATTTAATAATTATCTCAAATAACCAGTTGGTAGGGATATGAGGCTCATATCCCTACCCTACCAACTGGTTATTTGAGATAATTATTAAATAATAAATATTGAATTTTTAACCAGATATAAACAAATGAAATCTACTTTGTTTTAAAGATGATGATATTCAAAACTTTTACTTGAGGTAACTAAACTTTGACTAAAAGAAATGATTATTTATTACTTAAATATTGATATTTCAATAGAAAGTTATACCAATTTCTAAGCCAAATGATTTTCATAATTAATTGGACTATTGATATGCTATAATTTTGGCTTAATATCAATACGTTGGGTTTCAGATAGTTGATATTTATATAAACCAATTTTATTACTGATGTAAACAATATAAAAAGTTTCAATTATACTGTTAAATTGAGTGTGTGTATGTACACATTTCAATAATCCAAGCCCTGATTAACTGAGGTTTCACATTATCCAAGACCAGCCAGTAAGTATAATACACTACTTTTATATTAGTAATTACACCAGTAGCTGTAAATACTGTAGTACTTTTAATCCTGACTGTACTAAGTTTAGGAGTTGGTGACTGTGGAATGCAGGCATAAGTTTCTCACCCTTTTGCAACTGCACACTGCCTGTCTATCTGNCTTAATCTTGAAAACAGTGTTAGATAAATGAAATTCAAGACCAGATATGGGAAGCTTAGGGAAATGAGGCTGCGATTTAACATCTGATGCAATCCGAAAGTCACATTATTTCAATTCAAAAATATTCTTCCAAAAGGAGTTAGATAGATGACTGGCACAATTTCATTGTTAATGGAAAAGTATGATGTACAGAGGCAAGTCACTACTGATCTGAGGTGGAGAGCTTATAATTTAAATTAAATAAATTAAAAATATGATTGAAAACTGCAGCCCAGCATTGTGCCGATGTCACAATAAATAATTGCTCATTTATTTTCATATTTTTAAGTGTTATATTTTAATATATGTATTATATAATTATAATATAAATCTTATAAAATTGTCTTTAATTTTATTTCTGACTACTAATTTTTTTTACATTACATCATAATATTTTGGCTTGTGCACACGTTTTGTATATACAATACTTAAATTTAATACAAAAAGCTTAATTTAAGAAACAGTTATTTACGTTTATTATTATTGATGACAACAATATTTCTGTAGTGTAAAAAATAATCCTCAAATGCAATTGCTCTATAGAAAGCAATGAAGAATCAAACTTTGAAGGAAATCATAACTTTCTGAATTGTCTGACTGTAAGTTTGCAAGTATAAAGGTTATGGCCAGATGACCAAGTGATTAAGGTGGCAGCCTAATGCTGTTGGGTCCCGGGATAAAATCGAGACGGGTCAAGCAACCCCAGGAATTTTTTGGGGAGTGGTCAGTCTAGACACATTGGGGTTCTGTTCCTCATCATTTGGCTGTCCCACTGTGAACCTGGTCGACGATCAACTTTAGTATGTTTAATTAGTCCTTTTCACATTTTAGGAACATTATATCACACAATATAATTTGAATAACAGTAATAGTCAAAAAAATTTCTGGTTAGTATTGTGATACAAGTTACTGTGGTTGTTCTGTTTCTATTCTCTTTACATGATGACAATAATGTAATAATTATTGAAAATACTAGCGATAAATGTGTAAGTTTTGTTATAAACACTAAGACAGTTTCTTTTTCTCGTATTCTGGTGTGGGTCTGCTGTGATTTTGTTTTTTTTTAATTATACAGTACTAACTACAGAATAATGTTTTAATGGCTTTGTATGTTCAGATGAGAAGAGTGTACAAAGGAAAGTCAGCCATGTTGTGTGATGTAAACAGGACAAATTTTAAAATAATCTAAAGCTATTGAGACACTGAAATAATTTATGAAATTTATAACAATTTTCTGAATAGATGAGGTCTTTAGCATAATTTTGGTATTTATTATTAGATGAAAATTCTTTGGCTACGACTCAAGAATCGACTGCAGATATCGATGACATCCAGTTAATTTTTGACAAATTAAAAATGGACTTATTAAATAGGTAAGTCTCTATTAATTACATATTTCTTGAATGAGAGTTTTAAAAATAAATAAAATTTTGATTAGAAAAGCTATCCCAGTAATTACTTCAAATATCAAACAAACAGTTGATTCCTTTATCAGACTATCAAGACTAAATAATTACTAAGCAATTTGGTGGGATGCAGGCTGTCAGGCTATCATTTCTTGTTGTGTCTATAATAATTATAAATAAATAAATTTTA
>NW_019386926.1:0-10784 GCF_000671375.1 Centruroides sculpturatus | reverse complement strand
AAATTAATTTAATAATTATCTCAAATAACCAGTTGGTAGGGATATGAGCCTCATATCCCTACCAACTGGTTATTTGAGATAATTATTAAATAATAAATATTGAATTTTTAACCAGATATAAACAAATGAAATCTACTTTGTTTTAAAGATGATGATATTCAAAACTTTTACTTGAGGTAACTAAACTTTGACTAAAAGAAATGATTATTTATTACTTAAATATTGATATTTCAATAGAAAGTTATACCAATTTCTAAGCCAAATGATTTTCATAATTAATTGGACTATTGATATGCTATAATTTTGGCTTAATATCAATACGTTGGGTTTCAGATAGTTGATATTTATATAAACCAATTTTATTACTGATGTAAACAATATAAAAAGTTTCAATTATACTGTTAAATTGAGTGTGTGTATGTACACATTTCAATAATCCAAGCCCTGATTAACTGAGGTTTCACATTATCCAAGACCAGCCAGTAAGTATAATACACTACTTTTATATTAGTAATTACACCAGTAGCTGTAAATACTGTAGTACTTTTAATCCTGACTGTACTGTTTAGGAGTTGGTGACCGTGGAATGCAGGCATAAGTTTCTCACCCTTTTGCAACTGCACACTGCCTGTCTATCTGGCTATTGTTGGTACTGCTCACTACATCTTTTAGTAAGCCTTTATAAGGTTTACTAAAGATGTAGTGTGCAGCACCAACACACACAGTAAGTGAAAAAGGGAGTGTATTGAATAGTTTTTTTTTTTTTTTAATCTGAAATGGCCACAGCTGTCTGCTTTATCTGAGGTGGTGTAAATCATTTTTCCATGTTAGAAATAATGGAAAGTGAATTAATCCATTTCCAGTACCTAAACAATATCTATTTCAATAAACTTAAACAGCAAATGTACAAAATTTAAGGTAAAAATAACACTATTAAATGCCCTGATTGATTGATAGATAACATGGAAACAATAAAGTAAATACTGTATAATAAAATGAAAACTGTATTTCCTATACCTTAATGAGGAGTGGTGATGTTGCATATCTTAAGGTTACTATGCACTGCTTGGCTTACAAATAATCCTCTTGGAGATAATATAACCAGCTAAGTGCTTCTCATTATCCATAAATGTTAGTGACAGTTCAACTTGTCAATAATATGCATCTCCTGGAGGTCAACATTATCAATCTTTAGCCATATTTGCTGCTTTTATTGTTTGCTTGTTCTTAAGAACTGTGCATGATGTCATCTTAATTGGGTGAGATCTGTCACACATGTACTGCTTTTGTGCTGTGTGATAAATTTTTTTTCACCTCAATTGTCAATACTACAATCTTTTTCTTAGGCTTTGTTGCTTTCACACACTTCTTAGATACCCTAGTTAATAGAGTTAATATACAAGGTATGAGTCATATGTATAATTATACACACTGAAAACACATGCGTGTAACACTAAAGATGCTTTCATATCAAGAGCAAGAGACACCTTGGGTGCAAAACAGATGGTATTTATTCAGCAAGCGTGTTTTTTCACTGTATGTGCAGTTTGAATGTAGAAACACTGTTTGAACTCTGGTCAAATTTTTCTTGAATTTAATATTTGCACTCTATAACATTTGAAGTATAAGATACCACTAAATATATATATAATTTTTATTACATAATATTATAACATGACATAAAAATTTCAGTATAACTTTAAATATGCAATTCTAACATATAATTATGTTAAATCAAATCTCAAATTTTAATCAATGTAAATTGACTGGATTCTAGGCTATTATGATATTGATTGATTAAATTAACAAATTTGATATATATATAAAATCATATAGTAAACCAAACTCAAATTATATAGTCATAATTAGATGATAACATGTAACCAAATTACATAATCAGATGTTATGTAATTTTGAGTAAAGGTAGGCAATTAAGTCACTGTCTTATATTAAATTTATATTAATTAATTTACAGTATTCCTTAAGTCCAAATTACGTAATACTTGTATATTTAATTAGCCATGTTATAGCCTGATAATGGATCAAGCATTATTGTTTGATTATTAACAAATTTGACTTAGATATACAAATTAGACTACATTTGTTAGTTGAATCATTATTATTGTAGCCTGAAAATATCCAATTAATTAAATGTATCGTGTGTTAAATAATGCCATATAATAAAACAAAAACTAAATACCTTAATTAATTGATGTATATCTAAATATAGGATGTAAATTATATCAAGTCAGTGCATTGTCAAATTTCACTTGGCTGGTATAGTCGAGCTGCTTTTAAATTGGAATCTGTTAGATTAATGTATTGCTGAAGGGAATAATTGCAAAATAAAAATAAAATATGCAATATATTAGCAAAAAATATGCTAAGTTGAATGATCTGTTTAAAATTTGACCTTGTGTTTCAGTCATGTGAAGAAATATAACAGAGTTAGTTTCCAATAAAGGAGTCATCCTGGCTTATTAGTTTCATTATGCACAAATGATGATGCTTGAGTATGTTATGATCCATTCTGTCTTTACTTTAACAGATGCAAAAAGATTGAGATGACTGCAAGGTCTGGTGGCTGAGATGGCAGCCTACCACCGTGGGGGACCTGTGATCAAATTTGGACAGGTCAAAATACCCGGAGGATTTTTGGCAGGTGGTCTTTTCAGATAACTGAGCCCCTCCTTTGCCACCCAACTGCCTTATTGTGGGTCTGGCTTAACCCATAATGGGCTTGCTGAAAAGAGATGCTCTTTTTGTATTTTTATTCTAACTGCCCACAGGGCAGAAAGAGTTAGAATAAAAATACAAAAAGATATGAGAAATTCAATTAATGAAAAGAATTAATGATATATTTTTAAAACATTCTAAATATTGCTCATAACATAAATGCATTTTATGTTATATTGTGTAAAAAATTATATTTAACCACAAAGGTTTAAAATTTAATGTGGATTCTCTTCTTGAGAAATTCCTTCGTCTGGAAGCTCTGTTGAGAGAGGAAGTAGAGAAGTTGTTTACATAAAAACAAGATGTGTGAGATTTAAATGTAGCGTGGTTAAAAAAAAAAAACAGTACGGGCTGTTCTTGCTTTATGCAGTTCAATATATGTGAAATTTAGTTACTGTAGTAACTGTAAATAATTGCATAATGTACAGACTTTGCTGCTAATGCTTTAGTCCACAAACGACTAAATAATAGATGTGCATCATGATTGGTGTCCATTTGCATCTCTTCTTTCAAAGTTGCTGCATGTCTGTTGTTCAGTTTATGCACAGACATCAAACCTTGTGTTGAAATTTTAAATTTATCTGAGTGAAAGCCACTAGAATTTGTTGTATGACATTATTTCATGCATTTTTGAATCCATGTTTTTTTATCTTGCACCGCAGTTATTGCCAATAAGTGTTTAAATGACTAATAAATAATGAGCCAAGTAATTGGAGTTTCACATTGTAAACAAATGGCTATTAGATGTTAAATGTCTTACTAGAAAACAGTTCAGCAGTCTTCTTTCTCACTTCTTGTAAAAATCCTTAACAATTTGTTTTCCACTTGTAGTCATATTTTACAAAAATGAGTAATCAAAAGAGGGAATTTGTGGCTAATAAGGATGAAAGTGCAACAAAGAATCGATAAAGGATAATATTAGCAGTGAAAATGGATGCAATTAGAAAGTTTGACAAATATTTTTAAACGTTGTGGAGATTGTATTTTTCTCATTAATTGTTAAGATCCTGTTTTTTTCCATTCATCTGAGAATAAAGTAAATGATAACATATCAATATAACTAGAACCAAACCATAAAATGGCAGAATATGCAAGAACTAAATATTGGAGATTAGCCACACCCGATAAGAGATGTCATGGTATTTCATTGATGATATCTAAAAAGTTTGTCAATTGTCTATGCCAATTTTTCCTTCTTGCCCTGCAGGCACCGGAAATGTCTTCTTTCTTGTCTGTCGCAATTTTGACTAGATTCTCAATGGAGTGATTATGTGTGGTGTGATGGAACCTAACATGTCTGGATCAAATCTTCCATGAAAATCTGAGAATCTAGACTTCAATCTAAGGCTCTTGGAGTGATGAATGTGGTAAATGCACAGTCTGCTACTCCAAATTCGCTGCCTCGACACTAATTTAAAAAAAAGAATCTCTTTTGATCGTGATGAATATTTATTTTATATTTAGAAATGCTTGTTATATTCTAAATAATTTTAAACTAAGTTCAAGTTTAAAATTAGAAATTATCAAATATGCAGTTTGTTTTCTCAGCAGAAAATAATCATTGCATCTTTGTCATCAGCAGTTTTGTAGGTGAATAATCAACTTCTTTTCACTGAAATATGTTTGTGACAGGCTTTTTTTCTTTTCTAACTCTACTCTGTGGGCACTGAGGGATTCTTTTTGGCAAGGTCATTATGGGTTTAGCCTGGCCCACAATGGGCAGCTGTGTGGTATAAGGGACAAGGCCTGATATATTCAGATGGACCACCCTCTAAAAATTTTTATTCAATTATTCCATAAAAAATGTTTTGTGGTCTTAGAGAAGTAAGATCATTGCTTTGTTTTATTTTTAAAAATTTGTAAATTCTAAAAATAATAAGATTATCTCCAGACTAAAACAAGTAAAATTACTTTCTTATCCGACTTTGAGAGATTCAGTTAAGCAGACAAACAAATAATGAAAAAATACTAAACTTTAATTACCAATAAGTTTAGTATTTCTTCGTTGTTTGTTTGCTTAACTGAATCTCTTGAAGTCAGATAAGAAAGTAATTTTACTTGTTTTAGTCTGGAGATAATCTTATTTATTTTTAGAATTTACAAATTTTTAAAAATATTACCAATCCTATTGTTTAAATTTTATGAAATGTTTTATTTTATTTATTATTTTTATTTTTTGAGATATGTGCTTTATATTGTATTACATATGGCCATATTCACAAAGAAGGATCAAACATTAGAGGTTAACCATTAAATGTTTAAGTACTAATAGCAAAGAGAACAATAATTGATTAACTTCTAATTCTTGATCCTTGGTCGTGAATATGTCTGGTAATTCATTATAATTTAAGTTAAGGTTTTCTCTCTTCTATTTTCAGCAAAGATACTAAGTGTATTTTGGATACAATACCTATTGTAAGTATTTTCTAAAAAACTTTATGTATTAACCTTCAAAATAGTACCTTCATGGAAACTTTGATTAAACAGATAAATGAGAAAACCCCTAAAATTCAAACGGTGTTAAACGACAGTGGTGAGAATAAAGAAGAATTTGAAAATGAAGATACGCAGCCCCTTTTGGCAAAGAGATCGCCGCCTCCGACTTCGCCATCTCCGCTAAATACGAGCAAATTCGACATGGCCAAAATATCTAGTCTTAAGCCTACGAAAGTCATTATGGTTAATGGATCGTCTAGCAAAACTACAAATTCAGATACTAAAGAAGTGATAAATGAGGCACTCTCCGATAAATCTGTCGATGATGACGATGAAATATCAGATTCAGAAACACACATCTGTACGGTGAGTAAAGTTCTTTCATCTTATGTTACACATTTTGTTGTTTGACATACGTTTATTATCTTGACAGGAAACTTCATTTGCGGGTGCACATCCGATAACTCGGTCAATGTCCTCGGCCAGCGCCCGCCAAATATCTGTCCATTCCATAATACCACCTTCGAACCAGCTGTCGCCATGGCATGTTCCAGATATTGATGCCCCGGCTTCGAATCACATCATAAGACGTACCGTCATGACTACGGAACTATAATATTTTGCATATTTAATTAGGCCTCTAAGGTAGCATTACGACAGTTGAGATGGATTTGAACTATTTTAATCTTTTTAAAACTCAGGACACTATTTTAAGTTTGTCGTTGTGTGACCATGGCACTCCCTTCCAACAGTTTTAAGTGTTGGGCGTCGAGTGTGCACAGTTAAATCTATCAGTTAACGGACTAATGTGTCAAGACATTCCATTTAAGATCAGTTTCCGTCCAATCTTTCAAAATATTTTTATACATAAATTTTGATCACGTTTTAGATATCGTTATACTATTTGACATTAAAATTTTTATTGGATTTTCAATAGAAGGTTTTAAAACAGACCATCATGATTGGTCAAGCTACGCCATTCATTTAGGCACGAAAATACGACTTTCTCAATTCTATCTGCAAGTGATAGATTACAGAAAGTTCTGCCACTCATCCCTAACATCGCACTTATCCCGAGCGAGAGGCCGATCGATAGGGTTGCTGCAATAATTTCGGTGCCATTTTTATAGTCTTTAGCTTAGGAAATTACGTCGAATCGATATTAACTCTTAATTCTTTTTCATGAGAGCCAATTTGTATACGTTTATATAATTTTAGTGTTGTATGTGTACTCTTTTCCCTTTTTGATAAGACTTAGTATTATTGTGTAACGGCATAACATTTTACGATCAAATCCATCCATTTTTAGATTATCTCAGGTTGTTGTTGTGTCATTCAGATAATTATTAAATCACTAGATTATATAATGTTGTCTTAAAAATAATGTAAATCAAGAATTTCCTATAATTAAAGAACTTTACTCTCTTCTCGAATGTAAGATGTAATTTTTGTATGCTTTAATCTGATTGAAAATGAGTTCATATATAATCAATTCAGTTTTAAAGTAGTAAGGAGACCAGCTCCAATAAATTATTTATTTTTCCGAATTTATATACATTGTGCAAAAGCACATTTGTGTTTAAACGTATGTACAAGCCAGTTTATATTTATAAAAGTAATAAATAATACAAAAAAACAGTCCCTGACTACAAATTCTAATAAAATCTTCTTCACTCAATGCTTCATTTACTCCTGATGTTTTTTAGATCCATTCTCTTCCTCGATCTGTATTTATTGACACATGGAATTAAACCTTGGATTCGATTATAAGAAAAATATAGAACAATTTAACTTACTAATGCTAATTTTCGTCCAATGTTTCCTATTGTAACACCTCCAGAAAAGACAATGGAAGGAAGCCACGATCTGATGTATAAAAATTCTCTCTCTGTAAATCTGTCAAAAGATATGATTAGTATAAATTGATTTATCATTAATTCTATAATTAATTTTAGACTTTGGCAAACTTACTTGCAGAATTCATGCTGTACTAACATCTGAATCATCAGTGTCGCCAGAATGGCAATGCCAATTCCCATTCCAAAACCACTGCGGGTGCGATCGAACACCCACCACAGACCTATTGACAAAACTGCCAAAGATATTGACAGTTCTAAATTGCTAGAAAAGTTTATTTTCTAAGTTTACATTAAGGATAAATATACAATATTAACCCCTTAATGCCCAGATTAATTAATTATTAAATAATTAATTAAATTAATTAATAATAATAATACAAATAATGTAAAATGTTTATATATTTAGTAAAAGGATACTGTGGTAGCATGATTAATGCCAACAAATAGCGTGATGCATCTCATCACTTTTGACCATTCTGGCGATTCCAAAAGTTGTTCACCAAGTTTACTGTCAAAGCACGGATACAACAATCCTACAATTGCTGAAAGAAATAAAAATACTTATTGTAGATGCCTAGAATTTTTGTTTAGCATATGTTAAAGTCCCAAAAGTATAGCACGGGAATATTATAACATTCTTACCCGATCCAATTCCACAAATCGTGGGAACCCACCAGGATGAATAGAGGAGTTTTAATACCAGTTTGTGTTTGAAGGATGGAAGATGATGCTGAATCTGAAGCATATTCAAAACCAAAGAGAGAAATGCACCCGTGGTGAAAAGACAGATTGCTCTCAACACCAAACTATTTTTACACTTCATGTTTATTATTCTAAAAACAAAAATTTTGTAATCATTACAAAATTGAAAAATTTACACCAGAAGGCTAATGGATATTTATGAACAGATATCTTATCCTCCTTATCTGTTACATTTCGAACTTTGTAGTTTGTACTTAACCACCCGGTTTCTGACCTACAAATGATAATCTATACACAAATCTAAACAAACGCAATGCAAGCTGTTTTGTTTTCATTTTATAGCTAGTATACAAGTTTAATTAAAAATTGAAAACAACTTCAGGAGATTATGCATGTTCTAGGCTATACAAGTAACAACAATAATATAAATAAAACAGAGGTATAAAATCTATCAATAATCCTTGATCTGATCTGGTTATAAAATGGGTCAAAGTAGAAAATAGGCAACTCCTTTTTGCGGGATTATAAATTACGAGAATTAAACTTGTCGGCAGGTTATTAAACAGAAAATTTTGAAAACTAAAGAGCTTTCCATTGTAATAAAATAACTACACTACCATATCAATATTTTAAACTAGAATGGATATTAAGGAGCCAAAATTAGAACGGGTAAATCTACATTTGCCTCCGCATCAGCGATTTTGTATATACGCATGTATAGTGAATTCGTCACATTCAAATCTTCCTGTACTTAATAGATTTTTTTTCTTTAATTATAAAAGAAAAGGTATGCCAGGGTCTCTTAGGTTATGCTACTGATAGATAATTACTGCCCAAATCAGTCTACGTCAGTGTTTCCCAACGTGGGGCAATTCAAAAGTGGACTCGTCCAAAGTTTAAGTTAACAGTATAGCTGCTGTATGTTAGGGGGGCATAAGAATTTTAGAAAGGCTTAGGTCGGGCATAGCACAAAAAAGGTTGGGAAACACTGGTCTATGTTATTATACTTTCAACTGAAACATATTTTCAATTATTTCATTAGTCTGACAGCATTTTTGTAGATTAATGATTGAAAACATGAAAATTATACAATATATACCCTTGTATTTATTATATATATAATAATTTGTTTACTTTTTAATAAGCTCATCTTAGTCATATGCATAATATATTGTATAAAACATATGTTTTATAAATAATTAAGCTTGTCACCAGTAAAAATGTCAGAACACAACAACTGAAAATGTCATACTTCATTATTGTATACAACATATGTAATAAATAAGCTTCAAAATAATAATATATACAGTAAACAGTGATTAACACATTGGCATAATTACTTCTATCAAAATAATACAACTTTCAAGTGTCAACTTAAAAAAAATACTTTTAACCTTTCTTTTGTAATTATTAACATTAATTAATGATTAAATACGATAAACAATTATCAACGGCGCACAATACTTACCTATACTACCTTTCGGCTTTGTTATAATACTCTAACAAATCGAATACGGTTAACAACCCTTTAAATGCGGCCGCCATTTGCAATCCGTGATGTCACAATACGACCTACACTGTCACGTCAAACGGATGATTTGAAATTGTCCAATAACGATTCGTATCATCTCAGACCAGACGGATCTGCTAATCAGGACAGGAAGCGCCGTGTGACGTAGAAGAGATGTGATGTTATCACCTGATCGGATGATGTGGTCAAGGTCGTTAGTTGAGTTTCGTACAAAGGTTTTTCTTTTTTTTTTTTTTGTTTATAAATAGGAATTTACACTAAAAATTCTTACTTTTAATCGGTTTTTAATCATAAATTTTGATTATTGCTAATTATTTAATAAAATGACTATTTTTAGTACCGATCTTTCGCAAGTTTTGTGATTCAACACGTGAAAAACACGTGTTTCGGTGTTTTTATCCTTTGTTAATATAAAAAACGTGCATAAATGCCGAAGATTTTTATATATGAAGTTGTACAGTACGTCCGTTTGTCTGTCTTAAATTCTCACACTTAAATACACGCGTGTAGTGAATTTATTCATTATTTGAAGTATAAGTAATATTTAATTAACAGGATGATATTATTGCCTACGCTATGATGTCATACAGTGCCACTGTATGAGGCTGTTGGATTCCCAGAGGCTTTATGGTACTGTACAATGATTAATTATACTGTACCGTATTTTGCACATTATCATCATAGAGCAAAATCTCAGTTACGCTACTGACGTCACGTACGGTACATATTTTTACGCGCACGTGATTAATACGTAAAGTTTGTGAAGGTGAAATATGTGTATAAACTCCATACATGTTTGCTTTGTAGTTTTGAATGCAGCATTCAGAACCGAATTTCTGTACACGAAACATGTACAGCATCGCATATTTGGAATTAATACGTAATTTTTTCCAGTAAATTACGTTTAAAATATCACACCGATTTTTTTCGGTTAAATATCGTACATTTGTATCGTCCCGAATTAGGTCAGTGACGTCACAAGTAAAATCGATTGAAATAATTCAATAAAAGATGGATTTTCCCACTTTATATTTCATTTTTATTAATTGTTTAAAAAAATTCAATACTTTAAATCTCAAAAAATTTAAATTGCTGTCACAAAACAAATATATTTTTACAAAAATGAAAGCAAAACGAAAATTAACCAATCCCTACTCAGATTTTAAAAATTTAAATTCGAACGAACCAATCGCCGATGAAATTTTTGTTACGTTCGTATCGTTTTCATTTAAATTAATAATATCCAATAATGGGCGAATTTTTTTTTATTTAGAAATGCCCAAACTTTTTTCTAAAGTAAACGCCAATAAATGATAACTAGCGATTTAATTATTTAAACTTACGAAAGGAAAATTTTAAAGGAATTTACGAATAAAAAAATTACCGTAAATGTATAAAGAAATAAATTTTAGAGTTCTTGCTTCGAATAAATCCCAGGTCAAGTTATTTAGTGCAACTAAGCATAAAGTAAGCTTAGATTTTGTAAAGGTCACTGCGTTTTTGTAAAGAAATTGCATTAT
>NW_019386925.1:16446-20370 GCF_000671375.1 Centruroides sculpturatus | reverse complement strand
TATAATCTGTTATATACAGATGTAATCTGTACAGATATTTACAGACAGTTATAATAAAGGTAAAAATAAAAATTAAAATCTGAACTTACCTATAAATTTACTTAGAGAAAAATTGGAGTGAGTTCCATTGTCAGTTGATGAATAATTCCAATTTCCACTAATGTTTTGAGAATCATGTGGTCCAGCACAATAATGTTCCAATGCTTCTAAAATTGCTTTGGGAGACTGAACTGTTCTTTTCATGCTTGCAGCTCTTCTGTTTAAAAGTGCTTTTCTAGCATGCCAAGGACACACGCTTGAAAATTAACAATGAAATCTTAATGTCATATTGTAACAAATTTGAATTTTAAGATATTCAAATTTATGAACTCACCCATCTTTCTTATCATTTTTAGGAGCAGCTTTAGTGCAACGTTTGCCATTCTGAGGATGAACAAAACTGCACTGTTTGAATGGTGCTGTTTTATCTTCTAATATATGCCTTAGGCAATAATCATAACCATCTAAACGTGTCTGCATGCATACCCTATGCACATAATTACAGAATAATTTTTCTTGAGGAATTTTTCCTTTCTTAGCACTAGAAGACTTCTTATTACTGTTCATTTTCTAAAAATAAATTATAAGATTGAAAATTTTAACTCAAACACAATAAAATTTTTTATCTAAATACATATTTACATACACAGGAAATCCTTGTTAGTTTGAAATTCAAAGAACAAAATCTTTGAATTATCAAGATTTGAATTATCTGAAATTTACATATCCTAAATCTGTACTAGAGATTCTCATTTCCCAGTTCTTTGCTTGTCCCAGAATATAATTAATTATTTTTAAGATATAAAATAAATCTTGAAATGGAATAATATAATTATTTTTCATTATCCTAAGTAATTTAATATGTTCTGCAACCTCCAAAATAATAATAATAATAATGTTGCGTAAAATATGTATTAAAAATTACCTTTGCATTATGTAGAAATTTTCACAAACAGAAAAAATTTATTAAAGTTTGTTGGAAACTGCTTACAAAAAAAAAGCAGCCTTTGAATTGAGTTAAAAATTTAATGAAAAAAATGAACTTAGATCAAGCTTCTAACTTAGAAGGTAATTTTCATTTTTTTAAATAAAATATAATACAAAATATTATTGTAAATTTTTATAATAAGATTTTAAAAAGAAAAGATGGTCAATAATCCAATCATTCAATCTAGTTCTTATTTTAGTAATGAAAAGTTCTGCTACCAAAAATGCCCTTTTTGATTCAATTGATGTGGGTGGCATCATCTTTAATGCATTTAAGAGAAGATGGATGTTATGTATATTTTCACCTGTAGCCTCAAAGATTTCTAGTTTGTTTTCAAGATGCATTGCAATACTTCTTTTGCTGTCTAGTATTCCTGATTTGTCTACCTCAGCTGCTTTAATAACGTCATTGAGCTTATAGCCCGATAATTTGGCAGTTCGTTTGGCTTTAAAAATCAGGTCTGTGAAGAAAAACTTTATACTCATTTGCATCCTTGTACAATTTACACAATTTGGCAAAATGCAATTATTCAAGCTACTGGGCATAGTTAAAAATTAAGACAGCATTGGCACAATCATTCAAGATACTAGCTGTTACCCGCGACTTCGCTCATTGAGGTTTTGCAAGAAAACCCCATTTATATTCAGTATTTCAACAACCATAGTAATTGGACTTTGAACTCACATTTGAGTTATAAATAAACACTTGGCTTTATTTCCATCATTTTTAGTTGATACATGACAACATATAATGTTGTCACGTATCAACTAAATAATAACAAATAATGTAAAAAATTGTCTATTTCTATTTTGAGATGTGTATGTGATTATGTCTAAGACTCCTGGATACTGTCAAATATATAAAAGATCATTTATAACAAATTTTAATGAAATTACTCCACTTATTGTAAAATAAGTTGTGTGCACAAATTAAGACCATGTATGTATAACAGATTAAAAATGGATATAGTAAGAAATATACATTATTTTAATTCTGTTTTGTAAGATATTTTATGTAATGTTTTTAAAATTGTATTTTTTAGTTGACTGATGATTTATGCCCAAAACATGCTGTTGTCACATATCAACTAAAAATGATGGAAATAAAGCCAAGTGTTTATTTATAACTCAAATGTGAGTCCAAAGTCCAATATATTCGCAAAACACAGTTTCAAAAACAACCATAGTAATTGTTATATAACACCTACCGCTGAGAATGATGAGAATTGCTGAGAATCAAATAAACTATTTTCAATTTGATCAATTTTCTGAAACGTTTACAATCGTTCTATAATCAAACCAATATGCAATAACAAATTTGAATTTAAAATGGTTTGAACATTTGGTTAAAAAATTGAAATATATAAAAATATTTATAACAATGTCTGAAATGTTATCAATTTAATATACCTAAGTACTCAATGAAGATTAAACACAGTTAAAAACAAAAAATCACATCTAAAATAGTACAGTAGAACCGTTCTTCCGGTTAAGCCTTAATGCTATTCCTCTCCACACCGCTGGGGAATTTCGAAAAATCCCTTCTTAATTTGCATTTCCATGACGTACCCTAACTGTGTACCAAATTTCACCTTTTTAGGTTCAGCTATTTGCCCTGGGCGAAGATGAATCAATCAGTCAATCAGTCAGGACAAGTAATTTTATATACAGTGGTACCTCAGGATATGAATGCCCCAGCATACGAAATTTTCAAAATACGACATGAAATTCAAACATATTTTTGCACCATGATACGAACAAAAACTCACCATATGACGTTACATTAGTTCGCAGCGCCATTTTTTATTCACTTCTGTTCATTGGTTTCAGTCCGTGTGTTTGCTTCATTGTGGAAGGATCTCGCTCGATAAAGGAAATCTTGAGGTATTATCAGAAAGTGACCGATTTTATTGAAAAGAAACATCCCGAAAAGGTTCACACTGGCCGTATTGCTGCTCGGAATAATGACATTTGCCTAAGTCATTTTAGAAACATTTTAAAATGTAGGCAAAGCCAAACCTCTTTGGATAGATATTTTACCAAGTGACCTCTATCCAGTGAAAGTGCTGGTGGAAGTAAAGGAAAGAAAGCAAAAAGCAGTGAATAAAATATAACTCTTTCTAACCTGTTACTGTTGCGTCTACTAACTCTTAATGATCCAAAAACGAACCAAAACTAACGTTTTCGAACCCCTATAACGCACCACACGACACGTATACCATATCAGATGGCTAGAGGTGGCCAGCATATACTTAGCTAACCTTAAGGATAATCAATGCATCAATTATACAGAAGAGATTACGTTATCAACAGCGTGGCTAGCGTTTATGAATGGTAATTTATGATAGCCCATTTTGGAGTCGACTGTGCATGACATACAACGACGGAAACGGGAAACGTGCATTCAAACGTACATATTTCGAATTTAAAGTTTTTACGAGCTGCACGTTCCATCAGAGATTCGAAAAAGCCTGAAGAAGAACCGTTATAGGGGTTCGAAAACGTTAAGTTTTGGTCATTTTTGGATCGTTAAGAGTTAGTAGATGCACCGGTAACAGGTTAGAAAGAGTTATATTACTATTCTCCAGTGTTGTGGTAAAGATGTGCAGTGAATAAAAATTTAAAAAATATATATATAAAACAACACTAATTTTTTTTATCTTTTCTAAGTTATTTTTAAGTTATTGTTACATTATGTTATGTAAGTTAAGTTTTAGTATCATTTCCCTTCTCCCTCTCTTCTGCCACCAGTTTATACCTCCACTGTCATCTATCCTCAAAGGTAAAGTGCAAATAAAACTACATTTTTTTAAATCAATTGTTATTCTATTATGGTTATTTATACATTTACAACTACAAAATGCATTTTTCAGTGTTTTCCTTACTATAGTTATTTTT
>NW_019386925.1:3446-15998 GCF_000671375.1 Centruroides sculpturatus | reverse complement strand
TTTTTGGATCGTTAAGAGTTAGTAGATGCACCGGTAACAGGTTAGAAAGAGTTATATTACTATTCTCCAGTGTTGTGGTAAAGATGTGCAGTGAATAAAAATTTAAAAAATATATATATAAAACAACACTAATTTTTTTTATCTTTTCTAAGTTATTTTTAAGTTATTGTTACATTATGTTATGTAAGTTAAGTTTTAGTATCATTTCCCTTCTCCCTCTCTTCTGCCACCAGTTTATACCTCCACTGTCATCTATCCTCAAAGGTAAAGTGCAAATAAAACTACATTTTTTTAAATCAATTGTTATTCTATTATGGTTATTTATACACTTACAACTACAAAACACATTTTTCAGTGTTTTCCTTACTATAGTTATTTTTTTTCCAATCTACTACTCAGCTTTAATTTGAGAGTGTTTTTCGTGTTGGAATGAATTATTTGTTTTTACATGTAATTGTATGGGGAAAAATGATTCACCTTACGACATTTTCATGATAAGATCTCAGTTTCGGAACGGATTAATTTCGTATCCTGAGGTACCACTGTATTTAGATTACAGGTTCCAACAAATAATATTCAGTGTCTTACCACAAATATGCTACCTATTGATTATTGACAATCTATGACATGCCATAACAGGCAAAAATTTAAAAAAACTTATAAGCAGGCTTAAAATCAATAAATACAAATGTATTCTGATAGTTTATGAGTTAATTATACTTTCTATTTGCAAAATTTCCTCAAACTTAACACAAAATAAGAAAAAAGTTAACTTTAAGAAATTTGCAGTATTTTCCAGGATGAAATGAATATCCTGGGATATTTCCAGGATTAAAAAACAGCCGGGATACCAGGATTCCTATATACCATATGTCATGTAACTGATGAAATTTATTAAGCAAACAGAATACAGATACGTGTACAGAATGCAGTTTTCGTTAATTAATAATTAATAGTAATAATATAAACGTGAAGATAAACAGCACACGTCCAGCGAGAACCTCACAGATTGCCAGATAGGTTTTATAAAAAGTAAAGCAGAATTCCTTGAAATGTATCCCAAATTATCTTTAAAGTGGTCCAAATGTAGTATTGATATAAGCCTCAATCTGCTATTTGTAGCCCAATCGTGCAATCCCGAAAACCAGTCATATTTTATGAGATAAGAGAAAAAAAGATAGTCCATGGGTAAGTGACACCCAAAATGTGTTACTGTAAAAACAAAGCCATATTGACCAGATTACAGTTGTTCTTGGTCTATGTTTTTTTATAGTAAGGAGCCACTTCAATCTAAATGAATGAGTTAACATATGCATATCATATTTTGAACAGAATTTTCACTTTGAATTACAAAGTAGCTGTATTTCAAACTAACCAAATTCCTTAATGTGAAAATCTCTATCTCTGGCCAGGACAAAAGTACAGTTATGAACTAATGGGATTTTGAACTATCAGTGTTTGAATTAAGGAGGATTTCTTGTGTTGTATTTTTTTTTTATTTAAAAATAAAATCATACGCTGAAAGTCAAATATATTAAAATTACTTTAAAATAAATAATTAAATATTTCCAAGATTAGTTTATTATATCATTAATACTGGAATTAGTTATAAAAATTTTTCCCTAATTTTCTTAAAATTTTACAGATGGATTTATGACACAATCAATAATCATATTATTCTACAAATAATTGTAAATTATTTTTTAATTTTTGAGATAATGCATAAGGATAAATAAAATATTATGTAATAAATATCAAAACTTAATTTTTTAGATTAAAATACAAATTGATGTTGCTTGTCATACTTTTTATGTCCTTGTATTTCATTAATACAAAGTTGAATGCTTTCAAAAATTTACAGCTCAGTAACTAAAGTTTATATGAATATACCAATTTGGCACTTATAATATACATGCACATGCAAAACTGTATGTAAATTAAATACATAGATTTTCCCGTGTGATGTTATATAAATTAAATGCATAGTTTGTTAAATGTTATGTTGATTATTTAAATAACTTTTAATGCAGGCAAAGTATCTAACTATTATTAGAAAATTATTTTGTATTAATTGCTTGTTTTATTTCTTTGCTACATGCTTAAAACACTGAAAATATCCTCATGAAGTGATTGTATAATTTTTGCCTGGGGTTGTATCATTATTTGAAAGTGAAGAAACATTTTGTATAATTTATTTTAATGAAAAAAAATAGAATATTCTGAATTGAAAAATACCTTCAATAAAAATTATTACACACAACAATTTGGACAACTAAATCACAATGGCAGACTTTTTCATTAAACGTGTGGAAATTTTTCAAAGAATCACCTCTGCTAAGATTAATAATCTAGCCTCAAGAGGGGATGATTTTTTCAATCCCAAAATGCATTGATGCTATAACAAGTGTGATTAAAGTGTTTTGAATGAACTGATCTTGTCTCCTGATTAAAACAGACTACATAAGACAAAACTTATGATAAACGGATGTAATTCTTTGAAAAATTTCCATGTATGTTTAAAAATTATTACTGTGAAACAATCCTATGATATTTCTCTGATGGATAATCATTTAATTCATTAATAAACAAATTCTGTACTTATACAAACATCACAAAACCTAATTTCCTTTTTTGGCCGATTCTTTTCTTCCAGAATATTCTAAATTATTTAATAAATATTAATTTAATTATAATTACTAAATTTAATAATAGATAACACCTAATGTTTCCCTCTAGTAAAAAATTATTTAGAAATTAATTAAATATAATTGCAGAAAAAGTAGTCCAAATTCTGTACTGATATCAAGATTTTAAACTTTTTAGAAGTTATGATTAAGCCTTGGTTACAGATTAAAATAGTAGATTTGTTTATGAAGCCATTGTTATGAAATGCTATTTTGAGAAGTTTTTGAAGTTCTGTTCGTACATCTGATAGCTGAACAAATTAGCATAAAAAATTGAATTGCACTAGATAGCCTCTTGTTCTCATTTTTATATTGTTAAAAGTAGGCATAAAATTAATCACACAGGAACATAGGGATAGATATATCTGGTATAGATATATAGGCTTTATTACAGGAGAAAGTGCATTTTGGACTATATGTCCCTCACAATACTTACAAGTTAGATGATAGACATACAGTGATAGTTGCAACTCAACTTTTTAATGTGCTTTGTTTCTTTTTAGAATATACAATACAGTACCTTTTACAGTTTTAATAAAATTTTATTATACTCTCCTTTTTATAATTTACAGGTAATCCTTTTAATACCCTAGTTTTATTTAAAATTTTTTTATTGTTTACTTAACTTACAATCTCAATAAAGTTTATTCCTTTTAGAATATACATGTTTCCTTTTGCAAACTTTTTATGTTTTATTGTCTTAATAAAAGTTTATTATACTCTCCTTTTATAATTTATAGGTATTCCTTTATGAATAATTTATTTAAGACTTTTTACTGTTCATTTAATTTACAATTTACTTAATTACCTTATTGTTATTAGAATCCAGTTGTCACTATTATAACTACAACACACATAATCTCTACCATTCTTGTTATATTGTGTTCATTATAATTTTATGTATATTCATAACTGTAACTTAAAAATTTATAATGTTTTTAAACATATTGATGTTAAATAAAGAGGACTGATCAGGGATATATATAGTCCAAAATGCATTTCCTCCTCTAATAAAGCCTGTGTATCTATCCTAGTATGTTCCTGTATGATTAGTTCTATTAAGCAATCTTGTGTTTACTTCCAACAATAAAAAATTGAAGTTTTAAATATAGATATAAAAGTTTATATTGATAACACTATCTCAGTCCAAATGCCTGTAAGTCTACCATTCTCATGAGAGGCATCAACTCTAGCATAACATGGTGTCTCCATATCTTGCTACCTTCACGCAGACAACAGCACATTAAGATTATTGCTAGCTATAGTTACATCCATTATAGACAGGTCTGACTTGTTAAAGGTTATAGCTGAGAAACAGTAAAATAGAATCCCAACCTGTACTAACCATGATAAATTATAGGATTGACCAGATGAGAGTTTAAATTCCCTCATGGCAATAGAGCAATATCTTAAATATGATTTAAGTTCTTTCATATAGTGTGTTCTAACAGTTGCATGCAGTAAAATGACACCAGTCTGATGTCACTGCATCTTTGGATTTGTCTAAAACCTATCCTAATCTAGAACTATATCAAACAATGCTATACAGGGGTAAAACCAAAGTTAATTTTCAGTCAGAACATGCCAGTATGTCATACTGGCAGATAGCATAAAAAGTATTGATAATTAGTACGTAGTCCTAGTATTGTTCAGTAAAAACAATTTACATGTTCAGTCACCATATATGCATATCAGAAGTAATATTTTTTAAAAAAAGAGCACTGGATAAAATTAGATATTGCATTGCATTGATAAACACACTGAATACAATAACTTAAACCAGGCTCTACTATGCAGATATTTACATGACTAAACTATTTAGATATTGAGTTTTAACAAACCAATTTAAACAATATTTTCAGTAGTAGATTTCCTCTTGTTCTCATTTTAATTGTTATGATTAAGCATAAAGATTTCTCGAGAGAATGAATCATACAGGAAAACACAATGAAGATAGAATTTTTAGTAATATGCAACTCAATGTAATAATTGTCAATGTAAAAATTGACGCGGTTTAAACTATATCATGGAACCATAAGTTTAATTTCAACATCTGAAAAATAATAAAGTTTCTAAAATTATTCTATAAAATAATATTAAAAATAAATCAAGCCCTATTGGAATACATCTATTAATTAATTTTTCAAAATAATTTAGCAAATTAAGTAAGAAAAACAAAAAAATGAACTCAAACTGCAAATAAATCTAAGTATCAAAATGCTTATTTGTTTATAAACAAACATCTTTTCAGCAATTATATATAGACTATATTTTAAATTTTATAAAAAAAAAATAAAATAAAATATTTAACCATATTAAAATACAATTTAAAAACAAAAATATAGACCAGAATTTATAATAGAATTTTTTTTTTACATCTATGTGTCAACTTTTATATAGAGTTTTAATATGCGTTGTGCGGACAATACATGGTGCACACTGGCGAAAACTCACACGTGACGTCATTACGTCGGTAGATTATGGCGGAAGTTCTCCCGACAGCAGGCAAAGGCTATGGCTTTTCCATCCATTACGAATTCATTTTACATTGCATCGTTCTGCAAAATCATAACACAACGAAGTGAACTGTTTAATTAAAATTTTATTACGCTTAACATTCAAGTTAATTGCCATTTACTTCATTAAAAGTAACAGCATATATACGTAAACACTGATGAAGGCATTTTCTATCATCCTCTGCTTCCCTTTAAAACAATATTTTACCTTTACAACTTTAACGCGTACGATATTTGTTAACTACAGAGAAAATTATTAGAAAATGGAGACTTTAAGAAAGTAAGAAGCCGTTTAAATGGACTGAAAGACTGTCAGAGCATAGTGAAAAGTTTCACGACATAAAACTCACTCACCATTGTCGATTCACTTAGTCGAACTCTTTCAACAACAAACTATGAAGATACCGTTGATTGGCTTTCCGCTGGCGCACCTTAAACTAACGACTGCAGCGCCACGTTTACTAAATTTATATAATCTGCTATCACGTGATTATTAATTTTTAACTTGTTCATTGGTCGAGAGTCGAGTTGTAATTTTATTTTAAAAAAATTTAATTTTACTCGTAATAAAGTTTTTGAATCATTTTCTAACGCTTTAATTTCGATAATATATTTATGATTTACATTATTTACAATTATAAAGTTTTTATTTATATATTTATAAGTTTTACAAAATTTTTAATTAATTCAATTAAATTACTATTTATTTTTATTAATTTCGACATTAAATTACATTTTTTTAAAAAATTTCATTCTGTTCTATAATAATTATCACATTAATTAAATTATTTTTCAATGGAATTTATTAAAATATTCTTTATATAATTAAATCTTTTAAAATAATATAATTAACATTTATATCGATAGATGGCGACATAGTTCAGGAGTTTCGTAAATTGATTTCGGAAAATACACATGTAAATATAACAAGGAATATGATTGTTGGAATAAACTAGAACACAGAAGTAAATTAATTTGTTAATATACAGCCGACATAAAAAAAAATAACGATAATAAAATTATTTAGCTTAGACATTTAGGCTTTTATTTAACAGTTCTTTATCTTACATTTCATTTTACGGTTTTATTTAACGAGAGATTTTGTATGCTGTCACATATTTCATCAATTTTACTTGTAGACGAATCATTTATTCTAGTGGTAGACTTTAAAGATGATTCTCCGTTATCCAATGAAGAAAGGCATTTATCTTTTGTATCAATTGCTATTTCAGTAGATTCTAAATCACTTTTGTTAGGAGAAAAGAAAAGGTATATATACATTAAAACCAATTTTACAATAATTTTAAATATCAATTAACATAATCAGTAACAAATACACTTTATTATGTATATCCATTCAAAACCATACAACAGAAAATCTTTCTTACTCATTGTCGTTGGTCTGTCCCTCTAATATAATATAGCCTATATATATATAGAATCCGATGAATATAACACATACCCGTGTGATTAAAAAGTATCAGAAATGGTTTAATAAAACGTAAGATTTGAATTTATTTATCAAAATTATATTTATTCACCTTCAGTGTAATCTGCTCCCATTGCAATGCACTTATGCAACTTTTTCGTGAAATCCCTTCAGGAGTCGCAGCGAATTTTATTTTATTGCATCATTCCACTCAAAACGGTAACCACAAAGCGGACATTTTGTGGTATTAGTTCCGTTTGTGGTATTGTTTCGTTGAGAAAACAAAATTTAATGGGCGTTCTTTGCTCAATTATGATCGACATTTTGAAAAATCTCCGGGGCAAAATTCTTTACACACGAAAACACACTATAACGTATGAATTGTCGTTAGATTTCGATGAATGCCGTACCAAAAAACGAAAAAAAAAATGACGACAGCGCCCATTTGCACTCACGCAGTTTAAATGAACCATTCCCAATACTTTTTGATTACAGTAGTATATAATTAAGAAAAATCTCCAGAATTTTATGAGTGGCCTCAATATTTAATTAATTCTTATTTCAGATTCCAAATGTGATATTTTAATGTCTTAAAATTTAATTCGATAATAGTCGTATTTTTCTTTTCTGGTCTGTATTAAGATAAACCATCCAAGAAGGAAAAGGATAGAGAAAACTCTCTAAAAACATGTAGAAAATTCCTATCTTAAATTGAATTTAGATCTTCTCAAAGTAAGACAATACATATATACTCGTATATAAAATAAATATTCAAAATCACAATAGAGTATCATATATCTAAAAAATTACTAGAAAAATAGCATGCTTACAATTGTAATAATAATTCAAAAATTACGGAAAGCTCTGGGAATTTCACAAAAAACTTAAAATTTCCGGTTTTATACCCGTTTTTCCCAATTTTTATTCAACGAGACATCTTACCGAATGTATAGTATTAGATCGAGAATTAGTTATTTTTGAAAACCATAATACAGTACTCAGTGCCGTAACTAGCCATTCCTGTGCCCTGTGCAAGAATTTGCATTTAGGCCCCTTAATTAATTAGGTTTGGGAAAATAATTAAACAAATACATGCATTTTGGGTCCCCCTTCCAAGTGGGCCCTGTGCGGGTGCACCTGTTGCACCAGCCTAGATACAGCACTGTCAGTACTGTTAGAGGTTTCTGAACAATCTTCTGAACGATTTTTATTTCTCCTATTAGAATTTTAATTCCACTTAATAAACTAGTTTGTATAGCGTAAGCCCAATAGTAGCCAAACTGTTCCGTTCCTTGAACACTGATAGTTTAAGCATGGGTTCGCGCCTAGCCTATCCGGTCACGTGGAGTTTTTTTGGTTTTCTCCACGTCTTTAACGTCATACTGTTTGAAAAGGAGAATATTAAGTTATACAGTATTTGAATAAGTTTGACGTAGAAAACACTAATTTAAAGAAGTGGATATTCTATAACACAAAGTAGTTTAGCCCAAGTTATTCTTGTATTTTTTACAGTTATTTAATTTTGATGGCAATTCTTGAATGTTTTATAAAATAGACAGAAATTGTTTTTTTCAATTCAAAATGAAAAATATATCCTTCATATGGTATCTAAAAGGAAAACGTGTGTTCTTTTTAAATACCATATAGTGGCCTGTCTATAAGTCATGAATTGAAATTCCAAATGAATCGTATAAGAGTTATGGCCATTTTCACAATTTTCTCATAATTATATACAGTACATTAGAGTCTTGTTTTACGTAGTAGTAAAACAAGACGTTATTGTATCAATATATACGATAACTACTTTCTTTATGATTTAAGCAAACTTACAGATCAAGTAAATCGTTACTTTTTGTAGTAGGATCCCATTGATGTAATTGTGACCTCCATATTCTTATTTGTTTGTCCCATGAACGTCTACTGTACTTCCGATGTTTATTTGGAGTTCGAGGATGATGTTTACTACGTTTGCGCCTTAAAATAAAGAACGAGTAATAATTAACATTTAAACAGTTACACCTCTTGAATATTTTAAACTATATTTTAAAACATCATTTCTCAATAAATATTTAAAAATACATGCAAAACAGTGATAAAATATAACAAAAATTCTTAATAATCTAGCTTTATACCGTTAAAAAATAATGCTTTGTATGCTTCGAATTCTTGATGAAATATCCTGAAATCGTGTATTAAAGTTATATATTCAAATATATTTTATTCCATTGGTATCGTAAATACCTCTACTAATTACAAAACAGTAGATATGAGAATTTTGAAGTAGAATTTCACATCTACTGAAAATTTTTTGTTATCAAATTATGAGATCTGTTCATAATATTCGTTGTTTAGCGTATATTTATTTGCTCCCCAAGTATTCATTTAAGTTTTTTTCATATTTGACTCTTTCCTCCCTGTGGGGATTAACAGGGAGCTTTTCCGATTCATCGTAGTGACCAGGCCCACTATGGGGGGGCGGGTGGTGAAGACGGTGTCCGACATATCCGGGATAGACTACCCACGAAAAATTCCTAGGTTTGCTAGGTACCAGGTCTTCAGAGCGGTAGGCTAATGTCTTAACCCCCTTGTTCATCCGTTCATCACATTTATTATGATTTCTTGTCTTTTTTATATTGAATTTAAATTCTAGACTCAATTTTGCGCCCCGCGTGACTTTGGCCAGATCCACAATGGGACAACTGGGTGATGACAGGGCCCAAAATATCTGGACGGACTACCTGAAAATATCCTGGGGATTTTCGACTCATCCAGATTCGATTGAATTGACTGGATTAGACAATGCAACTTATAGGCAATCTGCCAAGGAAAGATTGTTTCCTGGAAAACTGGCCCTTGCCTCTATTCAGGTGTTAGACATGCGAATAAAACCTGGAAAAGTCCACGTGGCCAGCTCGTTGATGAAATTTTATACATAATCTTTTTACGATAAAAGCAAACATTTTAGATTGGATTATGCAATGGCGTGCCATCCATGGAAGCTGTTGAAGCGTCTCTTCCCTGTATTTTCTAAAATATAAATACATATTGTGCGATTATTTTCATATTTTAAAGTGGGTTACTTTGAATTATTTAAAATTAATATTTTATTATAACCGTATTATGTATTTTATTACAAATTTCTATACTATATGCGAAAAAAATGGTAAGGTGGCTATTGTATATTACAGTGATTCTCAATTTTTTTTTCGTCAAGGTACACTTTTAATAATTTAAAAATTTGGCGGCACTTCGGTAAGTATCGCAGGACAACCGGTAACATCATAACAGTAATTTTTAAACGCTGTTGGTTATTTAGGTCACGCCTTGGTAACTATTGGCAGTTACCGGTAACACCGGTTACAATTTCGAAACGCACCCTAGGAAGGTAGAACCGATTGAACTACTTGTCTGGTGTTGCTTATGTATGGGTATGGGCAGTGGCGGCACACTTCAAAAATCTTGCGGCACAGTGGTTGAAAATCACTGGTATATTAGAATATAAATCCGTATATGCATATTCCCGATGGAAGCGCTGTATTGTAGAATACGGGACAGCTTCCACGGCGAAAATATTTGAATGATGTAAAGTAGCCTGATTATACGCATTCGCGTATGCTCTTTACAGAGCACCAACCTCACGCGGTTTAGCTCGTGGATGCTGCACACCAAAATATCGTATAACGCTTCCAATGATTCTATACAAGGCCAGCACAGCTTACCTATCATCAAATGTCACCGCACGCTACTAGGATTATGGAATAAGGAAACGTAGCTCATAAATCTGCTAAGCTGAGTGCCTCCCGAAGGAGTTTCTATGAGAAAATAGCCCTTATTTAGGTGTTATACACGAGAAGAAAACACGGAAATCTCCAAACGAAACCAGTCCTTTGTCGAGATTCAAACCCGCAACCAACTATCAGTTCTTTGGTGGTTTTTATCCACTCGGTTACTAGTGGGCGCAATTCTTAAAAAAAAATATAGTATTCAGAAAGTTTCACGAAAAATCTTCAGCTTTAAGATCGTTTTATTAGTTACGGAAACGCAACACTTGGGCGATCTGCCTAGGAGGGATGCCTTCCAGGAAGTCTTTTAAGGGTAACTGCTCTCTATTTAGGTGTTAAAGACGTGAAGAAACACGGAAAACTCCACCGAACTACCAGTGTTCAGAGAACGGAATCGCTTGGCCACTGGTGGGCCCTTTCAACTTTAAGAAATAAAATAAATTGAAAACAAAATACAACACTTTGCTCATCCGATCTATCCAATTATCCAGATTACAGCAATGAGATCGTTTATATATTTCCGTTTTTATGAAAATGTTATTCGGGTTTCATATTTGTTTACAGTGAAGAACAAAAGCTATTCACCACCTAAGCTAATACATGTGGGCGCAGCTTAGTGGTCGCCATATTGTGCGTGGAAGAATGAACTGTGTATATTTGTCAAAGCATTGTATCTGAGTTAATTTTGTTTAAACGATATAATTTGAAGAGTAGCTGACAATAGCATATAAATCGATAAAATTATATTGTGTATTGTAGATGCACTGTCGTTAATTTCATTTTTAAGCATTTATAAACAGATGAGTATTTGATGGGATAGAGACACATGCCCTTTATTTCATGTTCGGGTTTTTTAGAGATCAAGAAGAAGGCTTGGAATAGTGGAAAATTTAAACAATGGGAAAATAGTGGAATGTAAAGTATAGGAGTGAATGCTGTCAAGAAGGAACGTAAAAGAAGAATAAGACTATATGTTTTAGAACATGTGGAGTTGTTCTGTAATTTTAAAACATTATAGTTTTTTCATAGAGTTTTCATCGATTAACTACTAACATCATAGAACTCCATGCGGTCAGCTCTTTTGTCAGACACGAACCAGTGTTCAGTAGATGAAACCATTAAACAATGGTGACACAAAAATTATAAACAATGTTTTAGAAAATATTTTTTCGAAGAAAATTTTGACAACACCACCCTAAATTTGTTTAAACAAGAATATTAATTTTAATCTATAATAATTGTATATTTACTTAGGTATTTCAGAAATATATTTCTGATATTCAGGTGTAATTTTTCCATACTGTATTTGTTTTTCTCTTCTTTCCAAAATAACAGAATCTGTTTCAAAAATTACTCTGAAAATAAAAAACAATGAGTAAACGTTTATTTCCTGATAACTACTCTATCGGAATTTAATCAAAATTATTGTGAAAATGTATAATAATCTAAACGCTTATTTGTATTGTAAGATCTACAGTACATTCGAACCGAATGACCAAACAAGCGATGGTAGTCTTCCGTCCAACGAGATATTAGAATAACAAAGAGCTACTTTATAACTGTGTTGGAAAAGTGGAGGCCATGACAGTTCGAAAACTCCGAGTGACTGCATTATTGAATCAATAATACTCGTTTTTTTGTTTCTATCCGTTATCAAAAACAAGAAAATTTGTGAAATTATAATTATAACTAATTTATTAAACTATTACATAGGCTATATATGCTTTTTATTAAGAGTTTATAAAAATTAATTTGAAATAGCAAAAAAAAATATATATATATACAGTAGACCCCATAACACAGGTTCATATAATACGGATTCATATAACACGGCAAAAAAAATTGTGATCGTGTTCGTATAAACACGCTAAAAGAGACTCGTATAATACGGTAAAACGTCATCGCCGACTCGTGTCGCGACAGAATTGGTCGAATCTAGACCAATAGCGGATATTGCACAAACCGTTGAGTTTAAACGAACAGCGGACTTACTAAAAACCATTTATTATTTAACCGCCATAAAAATTATATTTATATTAATGATGTCTCCAAAGTTCAGTGAATTTTTCGCAGAAAAATAACTTATCAGAAAACACGCGCCCGCCGTTCGATGCGCCGCTCCGCGACGAAAACAAGCTTAA
>NW_019386925.1:0-1669 GCF_000671375.1 Centruroides sculpturatus | reverse complement strand
AAAAAAAAAAAGCACCACGACAAGCAGCACCATTTAAAACACTACACAATTTTTCCTACATAATTTTTTGGTCCTCTTCACCATCCAGAGATGAGGAGTGCAAGAAACAACATCAAAGTGCAAGTATTTTATTATTATTATTTTTATTTTTAGTGCTTGTGTAGTTTAGGTGAATTAATTGAATTGGATATTGTGCAAGTCTACTAGTGTGGATACGAAGTGATACATTGCACTATCACATCACTATTCTGTTTTTAAAAATATTTCAAATTGAGGCAGAGTTTCTTTACTTTTTAAAATCTGTATTCGACATTTCTGTGGCAGTGTACATCGAAAATAACATCAACATGTGTTTATTTTTTTTTTCTTTAGTCTTCTTGAAAAATTCAATGGTACATATATATTAATGTATCTATTTTAAGACTACGATTATACATCAAATTGGCCAACAACAAAAATATTTTATTTGCTCCGAACACGCTTTTATTTATCAGTTCTTCATGTTTTATAAGATATTTCACAAATTATACTCCTACAATCAGAGTAAAACAGTAATAAAAAATAAACATTGTGCATAAAATTAATACAAATATCAGTGACACTTATAAAACCCAATAATATATATATATTTTTTTCCTTCCACCGGAATGTTATTCTTGAGTTAATACTGTTTTGCTTATAATGCTCATTTCCTTTCTAATGTAAAGGTCGTGCGGACGTTATTTTCATATCTAAAGTCTTAATTGCTAGAAAAAAAACAAAAAAAAACAAATGTAGAACATCTTTCAGTGAATCATATATCTCTAGTTATTAAAACATTCTAGAAAAATTGAAAGACACGTTAAGTGTATGAAAAGGCTGATTTTTGCCTTCGTATATATAAGGTTTTTCCATTTATAGTTTCAGAAGAAAATAATAATTCAATTTATTCGTAGAAACATGACTTAAAAATCTTTCAGGTCGTATCTTTTGTTCTCTCAAGTAACATAATGAACACAAGAAAAAAACAAAATTATATTAATTAAACGTCTTAAAGAGAAAATATACAACAATAAACAGTAAAGATTTAAAGTAAATAAAACATACAAAGAGGATTTAAATATTTATAAAATTCCAGAGATAAAAAAAATAATCATCTGGATATATATTTAAATAACTGGAACGAAAGTCTCTAAACTATCTGAAATTGAACAAAGAACAAAAAAAAAAAAAAATAGTTTTAACTATAGAAACATATGTAGCTGCTTTTCGATATTGGCTTCGATAGTTAAATATACAGTACAAAAATATTTATTAAAATACGCTTACTATTGTTTTAACTAGAGCATTTGATAATGATCCTTTTGAAAAATTCTTTAGTACATTCAGAAAGATATCTGATATTAATGACACATGGGGGGGGGGTTGAGTCCAAACTTTAGCGAGAAGATGTTAAACATGTCTAATTTTTAATTACACTTTGTGATTTTATTTTGAACTTAACCCCTGTATTGGGAAGTTAGAATGTTAAACGATGATATTTAAATCTTTCATCAATCGATATCGATGCAAACGATTGCAGAGACTAATATAGAAAGCTGTGATTTGAAAGACACTTCACGTTAGTTGCTTTTTCCCCATTAAAATAAATATAGTCTACACCCATTCTTTAAAGTGTTATAAATTTATT
>NW_019386924.1:0-18738 GCF_000671375.1 Centruroides sculpturatus | reverse complement strand
TGAATAAAACGGAAACCTGCGAAACCGGAAAAGTATTCGGTTCATATTTACGCAGGTTTTACTGATTCTAGCAAATACTTTAATGTTTTTTTTTTCATTTATTGTGGGTCCCCCCTTTTTTTGCACCTTGGTTTAGCTGTTCCATTTGCAGTTTTGTACCACATGGTCAATGGTAAGTCAGACAATGAAAAATTTCTGTGGTGGCCCTTTTTTTGATGCCCTAAGCACGTGCTTATTTTGCTCTATGGTTAATCCAGCCATGGTAAAATTCTATAAATATAGATAAAGAAAATTCTGTGGATTATAGAATACCTGTTCTCTAAATATGACATATTTTCGATATAAATTAATCAGTTCTAATCTCAGCTCACCCGGTTTATAAGTCAATTTATTTTTAATTAATTTATCTAAATCTGTTAAATATTCATCCAATGTGGTTTTAAGAGATTGCATCTGTAAATGAATTAATTAAAAAATTAATGACTTTTTCTTTTTATACAGAATAAAACTTACATTATGGTTATTTTCAAACAATTTAAATAAATAAACTTAAATTACTTTAATTCTAATTAAACTACAAGGTTTAATAGTTAAATCATAGAGAATTTGAAGAATAAATTGGATTGATGAAATAAGTAATGCAACGCATGGGCGATCTGCCATGAAGAAGTGCCTCTCAGGAAGACTTTATATGGAAAACTGACTCCTATTTAGATGTTAGTCACGTGAAGAAAACTCTGTAAACTCCACGCGATCAACTCATTGGTGAGGCGCGAACCCGCGACCAACTATCATTTTACAGTGTTTTATCCACTCAGCAACTCAATTGAATTGACTAATTTGGTTTAAAGGACAGGAAACGGTGCCCCGATCCAATCTACTTGTGAAAAAATCGGGATAATTCCGATCCGAATCAAAATAAAATTTTAATTCTTCGTGGCCAAGTTTTTCAACTCTTTCCTATCGCGGGCACGAAGAGTCTTTTTTAGCAAGCCCTTTATGGGTTCGGCCTGGTTCTAAATTATGTGGCCCGACATATCCGGATCTGGAGGACCTGGACATTCCAAGTCCTCCAGAGCGATAGGCTCCAGACCTTAACCGCTCGGTCATTCGGCAATATTGTAGCTGTATCTATTAATTACGTGTTCTTTTCGCGTACTGCACTCAAGAAGCTCGTTAAGCTTAACAATTTGTAAAAATAGATTTTACTTTGCTTTGCTCTTGAATTTTTTCCTCGTTAATTTCTTTCATTTTCGAGCGAAGTGACATTGCACGACTGCTCATATTATTTGTGCAAAATTCCAAACGAGGAATCCTTGTTTTCAACTAAAAGCAAACATTAAAAATTTCTTATTTTTTTAATGTAATATTTTCTTGAGCATTACAAAATGAAATTACTTTATTGATAATGAGATTTTCTTCTTTTTTTAATTTACTTTTTTCATCTCTCTGCTCTTCAATCTTCTTGGAATATTTTACCTTCGTCATAAAAGTTTCGTTTTTATTCTGAAATATTTTTCTTTTAGCATCCTTAATTTCTTCTTTATGTTTTTCGTATTCATCAGTTACCTGAAATTAATTTATACTTACATTAATTATTTAAAATTTCTAGGCAAATGTTTGGCGGATATATCATTCTAAAGCGTAAAAGTCTGGCTTCGAATCTAATCTGGATTTTTATAATTAATAGTTTTGGTTAATGAGTTGTTCTATAGCTTGATGAGTGATCCATTAGCCGAAATGAGAAAATTTAGATCAACCATGAACTCTTTAACAAAATACTGACGTATTAATACAATCGTGGAGCTAGTAACTTATTTAGAAATATGGTGCTCCTGGTTCCTCAATATGCAGATGCTCCTCAAACTAATAGTTCCACTTTTGTAGCAAATGACTCTACAGTATTTTATATTTTAATTTTGCAATAATTGCAGTTTTACAGATTTTTAAATGTCGAAAGGGAAAGGGCACTGCTTTTTTAAAACTCTTTTCATCTTGTAGATAAGACGGCCTTTTTTAGCGAGCCTGGCCCACCAGTGGTCAAGCGGTCTTCGTTCCCTGAACACTGGGAATTCGGTCGTGGGTTCGCGCCTCGCTCGAACAGGCTGGACACGTAGAGTTTTCCGGGTATTCTGCACGTCTGTAATGTCTAAATACGGGCCAGTTTCTCTTAAAAAGACCTCCCGGAAGGCATCCCCCTAGGCAGATTGCCCAAGTGTTGCGTTGCCATAACTAAACAAGCAAACATTTTAGCAAGCCCATTATGAGTTCGTTCAGGCCGACAATGGGGCAGCAGGGTGGTGAGGAATGAGGCCCAATATACTTCCGATAGATCACTACCGAGAAATTATTACTTTGAATTTTTTTTATCCCAAACTCTTAAGCCACTGCATGGAGCTCATGTTGGCTTCGTGATTGCCCTCAAATAATGCTTGAAATTGAATTGAACTACTGAACACCATGGTTGATCTCCCATACATTAACCAAACAAACCTATTAATTACCTTATTTAGTTCCATTTTAAGTTGTTTCAATTCTTCATTATACGAGTTTTTGATTTCTTCAAGTTTTCTAATTTGTTCCTCGTTCAATAATTCCATTTCTCTCCAAACTTGAAAATATTTAAATGGTTTTCAGAATTCAGATATTCTTGAAAATAATATCATGTGGTAATCAGTGTAAAGAAACTCTTGGGTTTTATTTATTAAAAGAGTTTCAAACTTAATTCAATAATTAATACAGGTAAATGAATTTAATTATTAATTAATAATTAGAAGACGCGTAATAATTGTAATTTAAGGCTGATAGTAAACCAGTAGATCTTACGAAGAATAAAATAAAAAAAAATTGGAAATTGCAAAAGATGTTCCGTTAATTCTAATTATGTTATTGGATATTGCTAACCTATCTACTGATTTGGGATAGTGATTGTTGAAGTAACCACGAACTATCTAATAATTCTTGAGCAATACAATTTAAATTACAAAGGACACCATAATTGGCATCGGTTTTATTCTTTTTATATTCGTTTGACAGTTTTGTCTTGTAATAATTGTAACGGCAGCTGATTTTTCATAACTTTTTCTGCCTTTTCAGCAAGCCCACTGTGGTTTGGCCAGACTCACAATGGAGCGGCTGGATAATGAAGGACGGGGCCCTCCATATCCAAGCCCGTCCTTCACCTCCCGGCTCAGGATGATTCCGAACGGACCACTCTAGAAATCCGTCCGGATTCAATTTCGGGTCTCCAAAGCGGCTCGTCGGGATCGATTCTGGGTTCTCAGAGCGGTAAACTACCATCTCAACCGCCCTAAGCCAGCATCCTATCGCTCTGAAGGATTCGGAATCGTATCCATGCAAACAACTAGGAATTTTTCATGGGCAGATTTTTGGTTTATGTTTGTCCTGTGTGCACTAAGAGGGCCTTTTTAATCGTATCAACCGTGAGTTTGACCGGGCCCACAATGGGACTGTACAGCGGCCGGATGGCCGAGCGGTCAAGATGGCAGCCTACCGCTCTAAGGGGCCCGAGTTCGATCCGAACGGGTCGTAAAATCCCCAGGTATTTTTCGGGGGTGATCCGTTCGGATATATCGGGCCCCGTCCCTCACCACCCGGCAGCCCTATTGTCGGCCTGGNAAAAAATTAAAAATATTTTTTAATAATTAAAATTGTCAAGAGTTACTAATGCTTTTTTTTTTTTTAATGTAAGAAATTTTTCATAAGTAATCTCTACTTTTATAAATTTTAGCTTGGCACTGACATTTTAAATTTTAATTTAAAACAATGAAAATACCTTTAAATATTAAGAAAAATAAAAAGATTTTTGCCTCTATGAATACTTAAGAGGACCTTTTATTCACATGTATCATAAATTTAGCCAAGTCCATTAGAAATTAATTAAATAGTTAGGCTAGAACTAGTCAAGTCTATATCAAGTATTTATAAAAATTTTTTGAGGATCCACCTCCTTTAGAATGGCAGGAATGAATCTTAATTGCTATTGTCATCCAGTGAGAAAAATATATTTTAAATTACAATGAAGTGATTACTTGGTTACTCAGCTGAATTAATCAATGCCCTTTTATGGCAGGCAATGTTTAAAGAATGCTAATATTTGGACATTTGACTTTTAACTTTCTGTGCCCATAGGTGGCCAGTTAACTGGGTCAAAAATGTTGGCATTCTTTTGCTTAGCCCAATGTTAAAAAGGAATTGATTAATTCAGCTTGATTATATGTATTAAAATTANTGGATTAACTGGCAACACTTACGAGTTGTTTACATCCTAGAAACGAAATGGTGTTGTAGTGATTGTTGGCTTAAATTAAAATGCATAAATAATTGGATTTGGTAAGGATTTATTATCCTTTTGTGTAATATATATTATATAAATCGATATAATTATCTAAATACAGAATGGGAAAGAAGTGTCTATGCATTATTATCTCGTTTATTTTCCCTCGTGTTCCCTTGACATCGTCTGTCACGTGGTTAGAAGTTCATTAAAGTAGCCATTCGTAGGTAATTTTAAGTTGTAAAACAGTTGAAAATATCTGTCTTTACAATGCCCTTTACAATATTATCAATCTCCGAACTTGTATGACGTCATACCAAAACCCTAAGAAAAATAAACAACAGAAACATGGTACATTCATCTTCACTAAATAGTGTGCATTTTACATCAAACTGACGTCATTATTACATTTTGTCATAAGAAATATGACGTCGAATCGATGAAATAGGTCAGTTCGAAAATGCTTACCTGTTCAATTGCCGGGCGTCGTTCAAAAATGTTACCTATAGAGTTTCTGATAATACACCGGTTGCGACTGGACTCGCTGTTCTTTTGGGATTGGTTAGTGTGTGACCGACCGAATACCAGTGATGTCGTTAACCACTATTGACCAATTGGTAAGCGTTTCCAAACAGACCTGTAGTGTAAGTTATTTGGACAGAATGAATGCATCTAAATCTAAAATCTCTTGCGTAATGACATTTGCCTATTCTGTATATGCAAAATTTAAGCTAAGTTGAATGAAAATACACTGTTTTTGATGAAGTATAGTGTATTTTCATTCTAAATTAAATTTTTGATGAAGTAGTAACACAGTGAATGACGCGTAATAGCATATATTATAATTTTGATGTAAAAACACTGCAAGTTGTCAAAGTTAGTTAAAATAACATTGGTGTAACAAAATGACAAAAGATTTGAACGTACAGCTAATACAGAATTGAAATTGTTAGCTATTTTATATAAATGACATTTAAATTTGTTTAATAAATCTGGCAGTACAATTTAAAAAATTAAAAATATTTTTTAATAATTAAAATTGTCAAGAGTTACTAATGCTTTTTTTTTTTTTAATGTAAGAAATTTTTCATAAGTAATCTCTACTTTTATAAATTTTAGCTTGGCACTGACATTTTAAATTTTAATTTAAAACAATGAAAATACCTTTAAATATTAAGAAAAATAAAAAGATTTTTGCCTCTATGAATACTTAAGAGGACCTTTTATTCACATGTATCATAAATTTAGCCAAGTCCATTAGAAATTAATTAAATAGTTAGGCTAGAACTAGTCAAGTCTATATCAAGTATTTATAAAAATTTTTTGAGGATCCACCTCCTTTAGAATGGCAGGAATGAATCTTAATTGCTATTGTCATCCAGTGAGAAAAATATATTTTAAATTACAATGAAGTGATTACTTGGTTACTAAGCTGAATTAATCAATGCCCTTTTATGGCAGGCAATGTTTAAAGAATGCTAATATTTGGACATTTGACTTTTAACTTTCTGTGCCCATAGGTGGCCAGTTAACTGGGTCAAAAATGTTGGCATTCTTTTGCTTAGCCCAATGTTAAAAAGGAATTGATTAATTCAGCTTGATTATATGTATTAAAATTATTATAAAATATATTGATTATTGTATTGATAAATAATTTTTATGTTATTTATTTTGTGATTTATATATACACATGGTCTTCCAAAATGAATGCTACTAGTTTAAATGACTATAATTGTTAATTATTACCTTACATATGCGAAGTAAACCACTTGACTGTCTGAGTTTTGTCTCCTGTCTGCATTCGAATGTTGTATTGTCTCCTACCTTAGGAAATGCTGTAAACGAAAAAAGTAATTATGCAATAGAGGTATTTTAAGTTCTGCAGTTCACAAAGTCGGAATCAGTGATCATTGTGCAACAGAAGTAATCTGCAGGAGCTTTAGAATTATAGTTGCTGTGGAAGGAGTAACAACCAATATGCCATAGCAAGTATAGGAAGTTTGAGTATTGTTTGAATTTGTGCTTTGTAACAGGAAGTGCACACATTGAGGAATTGTAATGGGCAAATGTGAAAAATTGGGCAGTTTTCCAATGTTTTAATGTACATTACAATGTTCTCAGATAATAATTAATATAATTATTGATGCAATATTTTGAAACAATGGTATTCTCTTTTGGAAGACCCTGTACGTATTCTATCAAACTATTTTGAATGTTGATAATTAAGAATTTAAAATTTTGAACTTATAATTTCAGATTTCATTTCATTTCGAAGATATGAAAACATGAAACTGAAAGATATGGAAAATGAAATGGAAGTCGAAAACAACAAAGAAAGTCCAAAAATGGACAATATAGAAAATGAGAAAATTAAAAACATTTTAAATTGCGTTGCCAATAGTGATGGGTTTTTTAAAAGCCAGCAGAGAGGAGAAGAAGATTTAAACTTTAATCAAAAAAAAGAAATTGCTAAAGAGATTCTAGAAAAAAATATTCCTCTTTTTCTTAGAAGATATGGCAAATATATCCATTATGAAGATTTGGAATATTTTGAACCTTATAGAACTGACTATGAAGTGAATTTCTACGTAATGGAAATTGAAAAGATGCATTCGGGAAAAAGAAAATCGGTTAAAGTAAAAAATCGCCGTTATGAAGCTCTTCAGAGACTGATCAAACAGGGCACTTATTTTAGTGAATCAGAAATGCGAAAACGTAATCCTGTACTTTACGAACAGATGGTTGGTAGATTCTTGACAGATGAAGAAAGAAAACAGACAGAAAAATTTGATGAAAACATTAAGTATATAAATATTAATAATATTATTTACATATTATATTTACATAAAAATAACATATTAAAATTTTGTATGCACATCTTATATTTTTGTTTTTGTATGAATTCACATGTTTATGCAAACACAAAGAGAGAAAGGTGATTTTACAAATGAAAAGTCACATTACGGTTTATTGTTAGTGTAACAATATCATAGTACTATATCATCAATTGCATAAGTAATATGACCAATTGCCACTGTTAGAGAATCATAGAACAGAAGCTTATACAAAAAAATAAATAAAAACTGTCAATATTTATGGTTCTAAAAGTTCTTATGTAAACTTTTCAGTTTACATTTTCATCTTCAGAATTTCTTTTTACTAATAACTCAAAGATGGAATGAAACAATATTTATATTAGAATTTTTTAAGTCTACAAGTAAGCACTAAGTAAATCTTTTCCATGCCCATTATGCATTTAGCATGCTTTTAATAGGAGTGGCCATATGATAAAAAATAGAACAAACATTTTAAGGCAAAATACTCATAAAAATAAACACACTAAATCAAAATTATCCAGTGGGAACCAACTATAATTAATTAATAAATTAAAATGAATGTGTTTGATGGTTTTAAACCATTATTAATAGGTTCAGTTACAATAGAACACTAAAGGAAATTTTTCAAAGTACTGATAGTTGAAAAGATTATTTCAAATAATCTCCAAGATGTAGATAAAGACTGTGCATCTCTAAAATTTATGACTGCATTCCTAGTGGAAGCGTTACATAATTTTAATTTCTAATGATGTTTTAAAAGGACCCTATCTTCCTTTTTAAGTTCTGTTATAACTGAACCTGATGATGATAGTTTAAAATTATCAAAAATGTTTATTTTAATGTATTAAAGTTTGTTCTTGCTGGATATATTTGGTTTTAGTGTGTTTATTTTGAAGTATTGCATTCAGTTTTTTGAGTGGTGACGTATCTACTTGCAAAAATTGCCTAGTTGACGTAGATCTCAAATCTGGATATCTCAGAGCAGCAAGTTTGCCATTTTGCTATTTTATTAAAAAGCAGATCTGATAATAGAAGTGTAAATATAGAAGCTAATCTCAAAATTCAGTCTAAAAGAATATTTTTGATTTCCAAAAGAGAGCTTAGGTTATTAGTTAAAAACAAGATAACCTTGAAGAGTCATGTCTTAGGTACACTGGAAATTTCAAAGTTGGATCATCATCTGTATGCAGAAATACTCTCCAATATTATCAGTGTAACTGGTATCAGTAGTCAGGAAACAACTACAATATTGCTATTATTCATGACTTGTTTTTCATAACATAACATTAGACATATCATAAATTTTGATAATAGATATTATGTATCAATTTGATGACAGACATGCCATTCAATTTGCATTTTTTGCCACAGATATCACTAACACACTCATTAAAGCATGACTTCAAAATACAAAATGATAACATTTTTAATTTACACAATCATATAAATGTCAATAATGTTCAAAGTATTATATTAAATGTGCTTTTTTGTAAATTTAATACCAACAAACTGACTCTTTGTCTTCATAATTATTCAAAATACAAGGATTTCAATGAGGAGATGCAACCAATTGGCCCATCTGAAAGCTACATTAAGCTGTACCTTTGCATTACTTGTACAGATTGTTGCTATAAATTTTTAATGATAATATCATACCATTCATTGCAAATTTAAGTTTATTCAATTTATTTATGGTTATATTCACAACTGAGAAGAGTTAGAGTTAGAAGTTAACCAATTACCATTCACGTTACTTTTAGTATAGAAATGCTTATTGGTTAACTTCTACTCTAACCCTGGATCCTCAGTTATGAATGTGGATGTTGAAGCATATTAAGAACAGTTTTGCATTGTTTTTCTAGATTTTCTACATTATTGCTTGAGCATTTGGACAGAAGTGATGGCTGTAGTGTAAGAAGACAAGAACAAGAATTTGAATGTGCACAGTGGGAAGAAGAAAGTGAAAGTGATGATGAATTAGGTAAAGGAATATGACCTGAAAATTTTCTTGTATAATTTTAATTATCATATATAACAATTTTAATATTATGCTCAATACAGGATGCTTTAAAAGATGTTAACATCTATATAACAAATTGAAATTGAGATTAAGATAGATTGTTTTATAAGGGAACAAAATGGATAATATGGCATGTCCCATATAAAACTGGCCGCACTAACTGATTGAGTAAATTATTGTAATCTTCATATTGGAAAAAATGGGACAAACTAAGCAAAAATAAAATTACTGAAAACATATAAAAACTTGATTTTATTCATGAAATAGTATGGAAACTCACATAACCAATGCTTCATCATCTAAGAGGATCCATTTTTTATGGCTATCCTATACCACGGGTGGGTAGACCTGTATAAGATAAGGGCTACCTATAATATATTATGAGTAGTCACCAAAAAATTTGTTTGAGGTTCACTGGTGTACCATGTGCAAATTATTCCATGTATGCCTATACAATGTAACATGTTTACATATCAAACAATCCCACTTCTTCATTGTTTCAAAGTCACTTTCATTGCTAATTTAATTAAATGAAAAGAAACAAAAAAATATTTATCTAGTGTTCACATCATTTTAAAATATTTTGCATATTAATATATCACATTAGGGCAGTGATTCTCAACCTTTTTTTCATCATGATACACTTTTAATAATTTAAAAATTTGGCAGCACACACTATTACTTCGGTAAGTACTGCAGGACAACTGGTAACATTATAACAATGATTTTTAAATGCAGTTGGTTATTTAGGTCACATTTTCTAAATGCCTTGGTAACTACTGGCAGTTACCAGTTACAATTTACAAATGCGCTCTAGGAAAGTAGAAACAATTAAACTACTTGTGTGACGTTCATGTATGGATATTTGCAGTGGCGGCACACTTCAAAAATCTTGCGGCACTTTAGTGTGCCACAGCCCAGTGGTTGAGAATCACTGCATTAGAGAGATGTTTCAACATAAAACTAGCATTAACAAGAGAGTTATATAATAAAATCTGTCTCGCTCCTGATACTGTCGTAAGAGATTTGATTTCTTGAAAACATTTGTTTCCAGACATATGTTTATATGCCTTGTTTTTCTGTATTTTTCTGTTTCACTATTTTGGAAACACACTGTAGTTTATACAGAAAATCAATTTTTTAGGTAATTTCAATTAAAATGGCTGATGGTATTTTTACACAATTAAAAATATAGAATAAATTAAGTTATCTTTACACTTTCATCATGTCAAAACACCAAGAACAAAAGTCTTCTTTTGCATTTCAAAATATTTTACATAAGTTTGCAGATGTGTAGCCTGTAATAAAACATCATCTCTGCAAAGTTCCTGTGGTTGGACATAGTAGAAGTGTGAAAATGAATTAGTTTCTTCTGTATTTTTATTTTTTTAGATGTTTTATGTGAATTTTATTCATGTACTTTTTAAAATCAATTATTTATTGTTTTTTTTTTTTCTTATCTTTTGAAATGTCTTTAAATTTAATTCACAAATTCAAATTTGTTTAATAATAATGAATTAAGAATAATTAAAATATATATATTTGAATATATTGTAGATTGTGAAGAAAAATCTAAAATAAATGAAGAAGACAAGCAGTTCTTCCGCAATGAATTTGTGTCAGTGATGTATGAACGTTTCTTATCCGGTAAAGATAAAGACTTTGATTATAAGTAAGTATTATTTTAATTAAAACTATAAGTAACATCTAATTTTATTACTAAAAAAATGCTAAGCATTTAGCATTTCAAAGTAGTTTTCCTATCTTATCTATTCTGACAGATTATTTGATAAATTAAGAATGTTTCTATTGAATTAAATTGAGAAATGTATTAATAAAAAATTTTTCTCTGTTTTGGGAAACCGAAAGTGAATTTTATTCATATTAATTAAGTTTGATTTGCGTAACAGCTAATTAATTGTAAATATTTTTAGACAGAATTACATGATTTATTTAAGAGTATTGTCATGGAATTTTATGTAAATATAAAAGTTCTAATAAAACTTTTCTTTTTCTTTATATACATTTTTTGTTTTCTTTTTCAACTAAGCTATGTGACCTTTTTGTAAAAGGAAAACGATTTGACAGAACTTTAATGAGAAATTATGTATAAAACTTTTTATTAAGATTATTAAGATTGAGGATTATTCACAATTAATGTGACAGTTTATGCATTTTGGGCCAAATGCACCTTTGACAAACTGACATCAATAAAAAACTTCTAAACCTGGGAGTGGCTTTACTCTTTGTGTGATTATATCAAATTAGAGTGTCATTAATTGTAAATAAGCCTCAGTCTTAATAACAAGTAAATATGGATTTTGATATTCATTGAAAGAGTATAAAACTTTAGTAATGGGGCAAAATGTATTTTAATAGGTATGTAGTAATTTGGAAGGCTAACCTAAATCACGACATGGTTCTAATAATTTTATAAAATACATAAGAAGACACTATTATACACATTACACACTTTTCCAGCAACTAAATTTAATCAAAACAAACATTTTTATCCTGAATAAGAGTAAATTTTATATAGATTATTGTTTCTACTTATGTGATTATCCTCAGTTTCAAAAGGAAAATTCTATTTACTTGTTCATTTACCTAAAATCTTTTTTAAAAACATTGATCATCATTCCAAGATAATAAAATTATAATAAGAAACAATTTAATACTTAAAACAACACTGGTTACTTGTTTTCAAAGTAACTATTTTCTATTTTTGAATTACTGACAGTTGAATTGGTTTATGGTGTTAAGAAAAAGATAAACTGATCATGAAAGATCAGTTGATATCATACAGTGTTTTTTGCTTGTTGTTAAATTATATGTTAACAATTCTTATCATAACAGTTATCACATAAATGAAATAAGAAATGCCAAAAATTAAACCACAGTAGTGTCAGCAAATAACAATTAAAGTTACTAGCATTCAAGCTCTAGTTAAGACATAATAATTGCAACAAATTATATATCTTTGTGTCCTTATCTTATGTTTAGTACTTAATTTGTCTACAAGGATTTTATTACTAGGACTTATTATACTGGTGACTTTGTTCTGCAATTTAAGAAAACATATCAGAAAAGACGGTCTTTATTTTTTACAGGTGAAAAATAAAGACCAGTATAATAAGTCCTAGTAATAAAATTAGGTCCATGTAGACAAATTAAGTACTAAACATAATAATTGCAAGTTATTCGATATACATTGAGACTGATACTGTAAAAAGATGCCTAGTTACACAATGATAACTATAACACAATGCTGATTATCAGTGTATTTTAATGTATCTGTTTTGGGATTTTAATAATAACATTAGACAACTGATCCATCATTACAGTACACAAATTCTACTGTAGTGAATTATTTAATAGTCCGAATTGTCAAATACATTAATTTTATATAATGGGTTGTTCGGAAAGTAATTTCATATATTTTTATCAACAATATTTTTATAATAAATGAATATTTTATTGAATTATTTATCAACCATTTTGGTCAAATACTTGTTGTTATCATTTCTGATAGTAGCATGATTTCACATTCATAAAAGTTTTGATCGTTGCTTACAAAAAAACTGATCCAAGTGATTTTTGACATTGTCATTTCAAGTAAATGTCTTACAGTTAAAAAAAATTGTATAGACTGGAACAAGTAATAATCTGAGTGTGCTCCATCTGGCTAGTATGATTGGTATGATAGCACATCCAATCTAAGTTATAACAGTTTCTGACCAGTTACCAAACTTGTGTGAAATTTGACATTATCATGGTAAAACACTACACCTGTTTGGTCCATCAATTCTGGCTGCCTTTTCTGTTTGATGATATTACTCAATTTGTTTACTCGATGGCAGTACACTTTCAAATCAATTGTTAAATTGTCTAGTAAAAGCTCCAAAAAAAATTTCCTTAAAATCCCACCAAAGAGAGCATCTCTCTTTAAGAACATATGGAACCCATACATCGAACTTTGAAACAAAACCAATTTGTTTTAAGTAATCATAAACAGTTCAATTTGACAGATTTAATCTGTTAGTGATTTCAAGTGTACTTATTCGGCAGTTTGCTTCAATCAGTACCTTTATTTTGTATTAATTGGCTTTGACTGCCATGCAGAATGTGGTGCATCTTCAATATTGAAATTGCCAGAACGAAATTTTGTAAACTAGTTTTGGCACCGTCATTCTGTCAATACATCTTCTCCATACACGTCACACAATTTTTTTCTTGCTTGAACAGCATTCTTACCTTTTTGGTAATAAAAGAGCAAAATATGCCGAAAATGCTGCTTTCGATCTTCCATATTTGATGGGACACAAAAAATAAACAATTGCACANACAATTTTTTTCTTGCTTGAACAGCATTCTTACCTTTTTGGTAATAAAAGAGCAAAATATGCCGAAAATGCTGCTTTCGATCTTCCATATTTGATGGGACACAAAAAATAAACAATTGCAAAAAATCAAACAAAATTTTTACAAATAAGCCTTAAAATGCTAGCTGTCAAAATATATAATGATAATACGATTTAGAATGAAAATGGTGGAAAAAGTACTACTAATTCGTCTAGCGGTAAAAAAAACTAAATTACTTTCTGAACAATCTAATAAAATATAATAATTTATTGCATGTTTGAAATGGTTGAATAATTTAATACATGATTGTTATTTTTACAAATTCTTTTTTAAAAAATAAAACAAACCAACTTGATAACGACTAATTTGAACAGTAAAGTTATTATTAGGTTAATTCCCTATCAAAAAATGTGAGCATAAATTATTTTATGTAAATGAATTCCTTACATAAATAAACATTCAAGAATACTGCATGTTTATTTACAATTTAAATTGTACATTTATTTGTTTGTACATAAAATTTTCCAACTTTTACATAAATATGGTGAATTTTTTAATAAGTATAAATTTCTTTGTATTTGAATAGTTTTTTAATATCACAAATAATTTTCTGTACATTTTTAAGGAAAGCATACAAAGTTCTGGTAATACAATATACTGTATAGGATATTTAAGAATTGTAAAAGAAATTTTATCTTCTACAAATACACAGCACACAATTTCAATGAACATGCTTGATACATTTTCTTTCATTATTAATTGGTTGTGAGTTTGTTCTTAATCAACAGGTTGGCCATGTAAAGTTTTCCTTGTATTTTTTATCTGTTTAGCACTTAAAAATAGGCCAATTTTTGATAGAGAACCTCCCGGGAGGTAAACTCATTGACTGATCACCCAACTTTTGCATTGCCTTGTTCTGTCATTATAATCCAATCCCATTCTGTTTCCTTTCCCATTCTGTAGATAAAGTACCGTATTAATATGAATAAATAAATAAGATTTCTCCTATGATTGCTGACTTTTCAGACACTGTAAATATTATTCTAATCACAAAAAAGTAAATGCAAGATTTTCAGAAGTGATTTTACAGATAGGATGTAGTTGAAGTTAACAGAGTTTGAATTTAATTTAAAAATAAAGTGACAGTAAGTGGTTAAAATATTTGAAAATGGTTTAAAAAAGTTTCCAAAATAACCCTAAAATAAAATAAAATGACTGTAATTAACACTGCTCACAGAAAGTTTGAACTTCTAAACCAGTTTATTTTTTCTCAGCTGTTACAGAAGTTAGAATACAAATGTCTGAAAAGTTACAGTGCAGTAGAAGAAGAAATAAAAGAGAAGTTCTACATATGATATTACAGTTTCTCCTACAGCAAATTCCCAAAATGTCTACTAGAGGCCCCAAGATTTGGTAAGAGAGGTCCAGAGACCTAGCAGGCCAGATTTCATGAGAGGCTATATAATTGACAAAGAAGTTTTCCAAACGGAAATCCCATCTGCCTGAAAGTGGAAACACAGAACATACCACTTACAGGTCTTGTACGCAACGTCATACTGTCGTTATAAATTTCTCATTGCACAGTAACTTTTCGAACACCCCGTACTATATCTATTGTTACCACTTTTATCCTTTAGAAGCCATCACATTAAAGTTTGTCTTCTAAATATGTAAGTTTTACACATTACATTATATAATAGCCTGTGACTTGGGTAACAGCATACAATAAACATTGTTAAGAAGTTAGTCTGGATTCTATTCTAAAAGTAACTCTCTCAAGTGTTTTAATATTAATAAAATCCTAAACTTTTTATAATATACTACAATATATATTTTTTCTCTATATTTAATTACATAATATAGGTTGATTCAAAAGTCAGTTAACTATTATTTTGCATGTTTGGGGTACACTTGTGAATGTGAATCGTAAACTGAGTTTAGAACGATGAAGCATGATAAAAAATGTAACTGAATTTAACCGATTAATTGCAGTTTAGTCTCTACAATAGTTAACTAACTTTTGGTCTGTCTTATAAAAATTATGATGATAATATGTTAAGTCAATGCATTTCATATAAATATATGAAGCAAATATTTAATATTATAATGGTAATTTTTATGTAAGAATTGAAGAACTGTTTTCAGTTTCTTCTTATTTAACTATTAAGTTTTAAAATCAATTATATATACAGGACTTTCCAAAAAGAATGCTATCATTTTAAATCATTGTAATTATGTTAATTATTATCCGAGAACAATGTAATATACATTAAAACATTGGATAATTTTCCAAGTTTCATTACAATTTCTCAATACGTGCACCTCACATCACACGGCACACATCCAACTTCAAATTCTTCCTATGTTCTCTGTGGCATATCTGTTGTTGCTGCAATGGCAGCCACAATTCTACAATTTCCGTAGGTTACTCATGTTGCATAATAATGAATGATTCGGACTTTGTGAGCTGTGAAACACAAAACACCTTCTCTGTTGCAGAATTGCCATTTTTCTTTACGGCACTTCCTAGAGGCATTAGACACAGATGAGAGATGAAACTTGCATGGTAATTTCAAATGGTAGCATTCATTTCGGAAGACCTCATATTGTTTAATTGTTAAACATTCTAATAATTGATGTCGTTTCAGTAATGTGGACGACAATGCTGATTACGACGACATCACAATCTGCGACATGGACGAAGAGGAAAAATATTTCGATTCGGAAGAACCAGAGCAGTTAAATTCTTAACATAAAATGCGTCCGTCATGAAATTTTAAAGTAAGGATCGAGATTATTTGCAAGTATTGTAATGTTTATAATCAAATCACACGATATACAATAAAATCCTTTTAAGAATTAAATAAACGAGATAATATATCCTTAAGTTGTTTTGATTTTATTCTGCTCTTTATAATACACTTGTAATTTTTCAAGATTTGAAGTTTGCATTACATACAGACAGGTTTCTAAACGTACTACACCTTGTCAAAAAGGATTGTATGATAGGGCCTCATATTGTTACATTTATCATTATTTAGTGGAGGGAAAGGCCTGGTATATGATAGATTAGAGCCTCATATTCTTACATATATTATTATTTGGTGGCAGAGAAGGGCCTGGTACATGTTATATGATATCTTAGGGCCTGAAGTGTAATTCCAGCCCTGTCCAGCATAATTTTTGCCTAATATATGCTAATAAATTTTAAGGAAATACACTTTAACACTCATTTATAATGATTACAATTTTTTACAGATATTAAATAATTAAAAAATATACCCAAAGGCATTTTAACACTGTAATAATACCATTTGTAATATCATACATACAATATTTAAAGTACAAGTCAAAATAATAGTTAAAAGTTTCGTTTCTAATCGATAACAGATGGCGCCACGTGTAAACATAATTTCATATAGAATAATTATTACATTATTATATATGACAGTTTTCAGCTATGCAAGGCCCTAGATAAATTAAGACCCAAGAGTTCTCTTTTATATAAGTTTATATAATATAAATCCCTCATCACAGGATATTTGATACCGTTCCCAAGCTTTAGGATACCAACTAATACTAGATTCTGAATGCAAGAACAGGACTATAGGCATATATTTATACATGTATGAGACTCTGAAGGCCCTAAAAACCCGAGTTGTCCAAAACTAAAGCAATAAATGTCTCTTATAATTTAAAAACCATCCTGATTTTTATTATATAATGATAACTATGATGGAAATCACATCATATGTAATAAGGCCCATATTTTCCATAGGGCCCTATAGAGTAACTACGAAAAATTCGATGAAGATCAGTCAAAGGGGTTTAGAAGTGTACAGAGAATAGACATTCTATTTTTATGCATAGGTGTATATATAAATATACGTAAAAACAATGTCTATCTGGTCGTCAGTTCTCTATACACTTCTAAACCCTTTGGTCTACACCAAATTTTTCACAATTACTCTCTAGGGCCCTATGGAAAATATGGGCTACCATAAAACCTTCATACCTCTGAACCCTGGAAAGAGCTTACAATTGTCTTTAAATATGCACAGAATGTACAGAAAAATATGTTTTAAGCGTTTACTTAACAGCAATTAATAGTTAATTGTCCGGCTTTAACAGGTTCTTGATATAATTATGTTAAGAACCTGTTAAAATTCAATAATTTTTCATTGTATATTAATGGCTCAATTTTTAAATTTAGTTGATTAAGAATTATTACAGTAAAACCTGTCCAAAACGGAACTTGTTTAAAACGAAAACCTGTCTGAACGGAACAAAATATATCCGGTTTACACAGGTTTTGTTGTATTTTATATATGGAATATTTCACTTGATTAATGAGGAATCAGTGTTTAGTGAATGGCCTGAGGAGCCGTTGTAATTGAAGTATTATGGGAATTACCTCGCTCCACGGACCATAAAATTTTTGGATGGATGTAGAACCTGTCAAAAAATTCTCTCTCGAAGACATTCGGCATTTATTTTTTTTAATATTTATGCTTTAAAACCATTCTAAAGGATACTGTATGACAATTATTTGTGTATTTTTGATATTGCAGATTTGCGGTGAAACCTGTGCAAACCGGAATCGTTCGATGTCGAATATTTTCTTCTGTTTGGCATATTTCCGTCTTGAACAGGTTCTTCGCTCCATACTTAAGAATATTTTCCGATTTAGACAGGTTCCGTCTTAAACAGGTTTTACTGTATACATCTTCACACTGTCTGTCCGTCTTTAAATATGCACAGAATGTACAGAAAAAATATGTTATAAGCGTTTACTTAACAGCAATTAATAGTTAATTGTCCGGCTTTAACAGGTTCTTGATATAATTATGTTAAGAACGCGTTAAAATTCAATATTTATAATTAAACTTGGTGCCGAAATTATCATTAAAAGTTAGTCTAAAATAGTGCAGAAATTACTAATATTTTTTTCAATTCGGTACGAATTAGTTCAGTTATTACTTTTACTTCAGAAAATCGGTGAAACTAAGGTTTATTTTAGTTTAAATCAGTGAAATTAGCGCATTTTATTGCTTAAATTAGCGCAGATTTGTAAAATTGGTGCTTATATTAGTTCGAATCTGTAATATAAGTGCTTAATTTGGTACCAAATCAGTAAAGTTAGTGCTTATTTTAGTGCAAATCTGTAATATAAGTGTTTATATTGATGCAAACCAGTAAAATTAGTGCTAATTTGGTACAAA
>NW_019386923.1:0-17538 GCF_000671375.1 Centruroides sculpturatus | reverse complement strand
GTAGTATTATACACTATACAATATATTCATTCTGAAACAATAAAATTTAACATTATAGATACAGCAGTAAATTAGGTTAAAGTCAGGTTGTTCAGTTTGTTCAGGGTCTGACATATGCTGGACTGCCTTGCCCATAAAAGATTTTTAGGGTTTATCAAATTGTCCAGATGCTATCTGGCAAATAATTAAAAAAAATAAAATAAAAGAAAATTAATATTTAAAACTTGTTGTTATAAACATGAAATCAATTGTATAGTTGCAAATTCATTTAAAGTAACAATTTAATTAATAAAAATGTATTTCATTCATTCATATATCATTAATTAATTATTAATGACTAAAAATATGTTTTTCCCACTATGATAACAACAGTAAATTTTTGTTTACATTTACAAAATCTAAAACTGTTGTTGAAAAAAATTTTATTAAGACACATAATGTACAAAATATTTTTATACTGAAAGTTTCATATTACAAATATTTAAACCTTCCAAATGACAAATGAAAATGTTCAAATTAGAGTTTGGTTTTTAAAACTAAATCAACTGAAGATGCTTAAATTGAAAAGTAAGTTAAACTACTTTTAATATAAGTTAAATTATATATATATATTTAGTAACTCTCCAAAACTGGGATAGAATAAATATATACAACCAAATCACTACATAATTAATAAATAAAGAAAAATATTTACTAATGTTTTCATCCATTTAAAATAGACATCANACAAACATAATTCACAACAAATACCAATTTATACATAAATATAAATAAAAAAAGTAATATTTCATTTTATGTATTTATTCTTAATGACTGAATTGTTATCATTAAAATACAAATTAATAAATGTAATTTATAATTATAAATAAGTTATTCATTTAAATAATTTAAAGATCAATCATCAATTATGCGAATAAACTTGTAGGTTATAACCAACGTATTTCAAATCTTTGCAAAGATAATTTGTGCGTTTTGACTTTACTTCTAAAACTGAAAGGACAATAACTAAGCAAAAAAAATTTTATATAGCTAACTCTAACCGGATGTTGTTTGTTTACAAAATACGTAATTAATAAACAGATAAATTTTAACAATTAAACCTTGCTTTATATCATTAGAAACATTAACACAATAATTTTATTTTGAGCTAAAAACAGAATTAATTCAGACAGGATGATGTTAATTACAATAAATAATAGATAATTAATATATATGAAAACAAAATGTATATTCTTATAAATTTGATTTATTAATTATATATATATATTTTTTTTATGGACCTTACTGAATGATTGTTTTATACAAGAAAGGATTGCTTTGTTTGTTTGTTTTATTATGACAACGCGGCAATCTGCCTAGGGGGTGGCCTTCCGGGAGGTCTTTTTAAGGATAACTGTCCCCTATTTGGGCAATACGGACTTGGAGAAAAACCCACTAGCCCATCCCAGCCAGGTGCAAACACACACCTGACTCCCAGCGTTTGGGGAACGGAACCACTTGGCCACTGGTGGACCGAAAGGATTGCTAAATCCTTATTATTTCATATAATTTATGTTTGCTGCATATCAATCATTACATTGTGCAGTAAGTGCCAAAGATTTAGTTTGCAAACATATATTTTTTTACACGTTAAAAGCAAAGAAAAACATCTTGAAACTATAACCTTGATTAGTTAAAATAAGCATAATGAAACTTGTAAAATGATAAAAGTAGACCTCACCAAAGCCAGTATTCCTTTGGGATAGTTGTTCGGCTAATTCAATTACTTTTCTCCAATTTGACTCCTCGCGATTTTTTTCGATGTCGGACTCTAAACGAGTTGCTGTCTTTGGTTTTGATGTCATTGTTTATCATATCTTTAATTCCAAAGTTTTCATAATTAAAGTTACTAAAAAATTTAATTTAATTTCCGAATGCATCACGTTATTGTCCGTTCTCTCGACATCGTATACGATCGTAATTTTGAAAAATCATATTGAAAATAACGTGAAAAAATAATTTTAAATAATTAAAATTAACTTTTCAACCGGAGTTATCTACGACGACGATCATGATAACAAAAAATAACAATTGGAATATTGAAATATTGTGTAACGTAAACATTTAAAATTTTTAGTTGATGTATAATTGTAAATTTATTATATATTCACTAGAGTATTAAAAAAGTATTTGTGCTTCGTTGGGCTTGTTTGAAAGAAAGCCCACTGAGGAGAGAAATATTGTAATTTCTGAAATGCATCTGGATAAAATAAAGTTGTTGATTGGTTAGTATTTTTGGAGTCTGAGTATGTGATAATTCCTAGAGAATAACGATGTTTGAACTGGTTACATATTGATATTTGAAAAAGGGAATAGAAGCAGAAAGATAAATTATAGATAAAATATATACTGTTATACACAGTTTATTGTATAAACTGTAAACATATATAAACAGTTTATTGTATCTAATATCTAAAGAAAAGTTTGTTTGCTTGTTTTTTGTGCATTCAGAAATGATTTGAATAAATGCAATGACAATTTGCAATCTTCTTTGTAAAAGAGGTCAATGACCACTCTTGATCAAATATACTTCATCTTCATACTTGCAATGATCTCCCTTTCTATCTTACCAGTAAGATTGCAACATTCAAACATGAGAATTAATAGCATATTGTGAGGTTGCACTTAAGAATTTTCTGAGGATGTTGAGTTTTAATATTTGATTCATTTCTTGTAAAATCTGATTAGTTGGCCAACTAACAATTGGAATCCATCTACAAAAAATTGATAAAGGTATCAAGATTTTGAAAAAAATGATAAGACAAAAAGTTTTATAATGCCTGAAGAACAACTCAGAAGGGGTTTGAAAACATTTGTGTTAGTTTTTTGTTTGTTTTTTCTATTTCATACCAGTTACCAGTTCTGTGTACAATGTTAAGTTTTGAGATGTAAACAGTTCAAATGTAGAATCTATTAGTGTAGAGATCTTATTGCTTGCTAAATAAATAAATTAATTAACTTCAATTGGCTTATATTAGATTATCTTACATTCACTTTTTCAATCCTGATTTTACAATACAGTATAGGTATCTATCTATGTATGACTGATATGAACATGGAATTTGATTTTCTCAAATCTAGAACTTACTAAAAAATCCAGCAATGAGAGTTGAATAACTTTTCTGGCTGTTATGAGTTTTTATTTAAAAAAAAATTTTTTTTTTCTATTATTAAGCAAAATAAATAAAATTAATTGTGGTGCCATTTGTTATGAGATTTTGTTATAACAAACTTTTTATATTTTTAATTACCATACAATGGCAAAAAGCTTAATTTTGAGATTAGGGATGAGTTTTACAAAAAAGTATGTTAATAACAAATAAAATCATTAAGTTTTACCCCTCTCTAGATACGACATGCGACATCCCTTTATCTCCTCATCCTCTCAACCTTTAACCACCAAAATTTAATAGCATTAATGTCCCTCACATACAAGCCACCACGCTAAATTTTGTTTCTTAATCTTTACCCCATTCCAAGATATTAAACTAATTAGATGCCAATACATGCACGCACATCCAAGGAATTTTTTTTGCCTTTTTTTACTTTTTTGGGTTTGGGTGGTCTCAAAAGCGGAAATTTTCAAAAAAACTCAGAGGGTCAAATCTGACACAATTCCAACACTTTCCCTCGTCACGAACACATAACGGCCAGGAAAGTAACACAAATAAAAATCATCCAACTGTTGCTCCAGACCACAGACAACATCAAGAATATTAAACCATCGATCACAGTTTGCTGAATATTTGATGTGCACAAACATAATTCACAACAAATACCAATTTATACATAAATATAAATAAAAAAAGTAATATTTCATTTTATGTATTTATTCTTAATGACTGAATTGTTATCATTAAAATACAAATTAATAAATGTAATTTATAATTATAAATAAGTTATTCATTTAAATAATTTAAAGATCAATCATCAATTATGCGAATAAACTTGTAGGTTATAACCAACGTATTTCAAATCTTTGCAAAGATAATTTGTGCGTTTTGACTTTACTTCTAAAACTGAAAGGACAATAACTAAGCAAAAAAAATTTTATATAGCTAACTCTAACCGGATGTTGTTTGTTTACAAAATACGTAATTAATAAACAGATAAATTTTAACAATTAAACCTTGCTTTATATCATTAGAAACATTAACACAATAATTTTATTTTGAGCTAAAAACAGAATTAATTCAGACAGGATGATGTTAATTACAATAAATAATAGATAATTAATATATATGAAAACAAAATGTATATTCTTATAAATTTGATTTATTAATTATATATATATTTTTTTTTATGGACCTTACTGAATGATTGTTTTATACAAGAAAGGATTGCTTTGTTTGTTTGTTTTATTATGACAACGCGGCAATCTGCCTAGGGGGTGGCCTTCCGGGAGGTCTTTTTAAGGATAACTGTCCCCTATTTGGGCAATACGGACTTGGAGAAAAACCCACTAGCCCATCCCAGCCAGGTGCAAACACACACCTGACTCCCAGCGTTTGGGGAACGGAACCACTTGGCCACTGGTGGACCAAAAGGATTGCTAAATCCTTATTATTTCATATAATTTATGTTTGCTGCATATCAATCATTACATTGTGCAGTAAGTGCCAAAGATTTAGTTTGCAAACATATATTTTTTTACACGTTAAAAGCAAAGAAAAACATCTTGAAACTATAACCTTGATTAGTTAAAATAAGCATAATGAAACTTGTAAAATGATAAAAGTAGACCTCACCAAAGCCAGTATTCCTTTGGGATAGTTGTTCGGCTAATTCAATTACTTTTCTCCAATTTGACTCCTCGCGATTTTTTTCGATGTCGGACTCTAAACGAGTTGCTGTCTTTGGTTTTGATGTCATTGTTTATCATATCTTTAATTCCAAAGTTTTCATAATTAAAGTTACTAAAAAATTTAATTTAATTTCCGAATGCATCACGTTATTGTCCGTTCTCTCGACATCGTATACGATCGTAATTTTGAAAAATCATATTGAAAATAACGTGAAAAAATAATTTTAAATAATTAAAATTAACTTTTCAACCGGAGTTATCTACGACGACGATCATGATAACTACATATAAGAATCCACCTGGTGGTCGAAATATTTAAAATCTATCTTTTTTTTTAATATTAATATTTTCGTTTTATAAAATCGTTTTATTATTGTTTGATTATTCTATAACATTACTTTGATTCGTCAAATAATTAAAAATAATTTTTTAAATCAATTTATAAGAAAAAGGGATACTTTTTCGTTTTTTGACTCTCTGCCCTATTGACGCTAACCGAGTCTTTCCCGAGTCCATCGTGAGTTCGGTCGTACCACAAATGGAAGAGTGGTGAGAGACGAGGCCCGACATATCCAGAATAAAACACCTCCGAAAAATTCCTGTGATTGCTGATTGCTTGCCCGTACTCGATCTCGGATTCCTACAACCTACCGCTCTAGCATTCTTATGTATTTAAATTTTGGCCTCGGTCGTCCGATTGACCAAAATTTAAATGCATAAGAAATAAACTCATTTTAGTAAGTTTTGTAAAAGTCTGTCGTAGCAAAATCATTTTTATGCGAAGAATACTGACAGTAATTATGATATATGGATGTCTCTATTATCGGTGGTTTTATTAATGAGTTGAATGAACATAAATAAGAAATTACCTTAATTTGAATAAAACATGACAAATCGAAAGGCATATTTGATTGAATTTTACGTCTTTCGTGGCTAAAAAAAATTCCTTATTCGGTGGTTGTCGGAATAATATTAAATAAGTTATACAAATTATTTTGTTTCGGCTTGTACCGTGATTTTTTGATTGTCATGTATAATGACAACTAATGATGGGTTGTTAATCAACCATTTGTTATATTTTATAGATGTTATTGGAAAAATAATAGTATATTGTTATTTAGAAGTATACCCAAGGAAATACGCACGTCTCTTTGCGTATATTCCTCCGGTAAAAAAGTACTTCACCGAGATTGTTTCGTTATACAGATAGAATAAATTCCTGTCTGTATTTGTAGGACCATTCAGAAAAAATGCCAAAGGTAAATATTTTTCTTTTTTATAAAACCGTATGACGGATACTATATCTATCTGAGTCATGGAGGACGCCATGTGCTTTCCATCGTAAACTTACTACAAGCAACCGTTTTTGCTACCTAACGGCGCCTACTCTGACCAGAATATAAGAACGGGTTCCAGAGGAATTTTTAAACAGATGCAGGCGCGCGAAGGAATAAACGAACGCACCATATATATATATATATATATGTATAGAAACACTGGCCAACGCTACTCTGACAACCATGTTTCAACCAAAACAGCCGAATCTACTTCATCGTAGGCACTATATTTCTACAATTAGCGAATCATAGTCAGAGCCTGCCCTACCATAGGGCGAACGGAGCAGCCGCTCCAGGCGCTAAGTCCTATCGGGCGCCTCAGTGGTAAAGAAAATTAAAGGGTATAAATTAGGGGCAACCAAGGGGGCGCCATAATAGGATCTCGCTCCATCCTAAAACTTGCCTCGGGCCGGCACTGNATGGATTTATGTAATTGAGTTTATATAAATAAATATCAAGTACTGAATTAATCAAAAAAGTTCATTTTATAAGGAAAAATGACACTCAAATTTTTTGTTTAAAAACAACTTTATTTGCATATAATTATTATTAATTTGTATAACTTTAGCCCATCTTTCAAGTAACATCATAATTTCCTGCACAAAGTCTTGGCTTTTTTGCAAAGAATGTATGCAGATAGCTTTTGAAGATGACACTGATTTTTTTCCATTCAAGTAGAGTTCTAGACATCCCTGTTTTCTAGGATTGTCCCTTTTTTTTCAACTGCCATCTAGAGACAGGAGGGCTTTATTCTAAAAACTGTTATACAGTAAAGTTTCTTTTTCTTTTTCCACATTTGAAATGTATTTCTGTCACTGGCAGAATAAAAATACTTATATATTGCATGTCCTGGAATTGAAGCATTCCAGTATCTTTCAGAAAGAACTCGTTTTGTCATGGATTTTATCTCTAAGTACTTGGAAACCCTACATTCAAGTGACTAGAACAAATGATAGCCTGAAAATTCAAAATCTAATGAACGCAGAGTGGGGAAGTATATCTATATTCTTCTGACAGAAACTCCCAACGAGTAATGAGATTGTTTTTCACTTTTAATCAGTATTGTTTTTGTTATTGATGTATTTAGTGGCTATTAAAGTTAATAAAATTGTAATATGAGCAATATAACATTTCAAATAAATAAGCAAATTTAATAATGCAAGCTAATGTGGGAACAAAAATAAATTTTTATTTAATAAAGTTTCAAATTCTATAGTTCCTCTTCAGTTAATCTTAAAACATTACTTGATTAATACATTTTGTTCTGATTATGGTATTTAGATAAGGATGTTTCTATATAAACTATGTATAATCTGTTTAGTGACCAAAGAGATGTGTGGTCTGGCATTGTCACAAAGGATACAACTACACAACTTGCTTTTTTTTGTTTGTTGATCACTTATCTTCAACAGATGCCTTTAGATCAGTGATTCTCAAATTTTTAGAGTCACTACCCCTTGGTTCCATATGCCCAATGCCCCCTAACCCATTTTCCCTCATTTGAGAAAGGCTTGGAAATATTCTTAGAAAATTTTTCTATGAACCTCATACTGACCATGAATTGTTCTCCACATCTGAAAACCATTAAATGCAATGTTTCTTCTTACCTGTTTTAACAGAGGAAAGGAAAAGAATGCCAGTAACCCAATTCTCACCTATGGTCACCATTCAGTATCCTGCCTCAGCACCCCTGCTAACCACTTGCTTCTTTTTGCTTCCCTAGATTTACTTACTGCCTACAGGGGATCAGTAGCATCCACTTTGGGAATTACTGCTTTAGATTATCCAGTTGGGAACATTAGTTTTACTATAGTGATGGTTTAATTGCTGGCCAACAAATGCAAATTACAGGGGATATTCCTTGTCCCAATGTCAGATATAAAAACATCCTTTGGGTTTATTCCAGATTTGATTGTATAAATGCTAAAAGAGAAAAAGATACTAAGGAAAGGCAGATAAGCCTTTCCTTAGTATCTTTTAGCATAATTCAAATTATTCTGAATTAATTCCACAGTTTAGTCATTGTCAACTTTGAAAGGCTTTCTGGGTCTTAAAGCATCTTTTAAAGAAAAATTTACAACATAGAACTTTGCAAATAATTTTTGAACTGTATGAACATTGACAGCAATATATAATTATCATAAATCATTTATTGAGTGACCAATGCATTTTTGTCCTTTTAGAAGTAAAATAATATAAAATTCCAAAAGTAAAAAAAAAAACTTGTTTTATTCAGTTTTATTTTCTAAACTAAATTAATCAGTTTTAAGGATTTAATACTTAAAAAGATGTATAAAGTTTCTGGTATCAATATCTTATTGCTTATGTGATTTTAGAAATAATGTAAGTAGCTGTTAGAACAAGAGTCAGTAAGGAAAAACTTTTTGATCAATCCAATGTCTGTATTTAAGCTATAAATCAAATTAAAAGTGCCAGCATTAATCGTATTGTTGTTATGTTAATATAAAAATATACACCAATCATCAAAATACCAGCTTAATACATAAATAAATCACATCACTGACATCAATATCCAGCAAAATGAATAAAAATGTCAAGAGATAATTCATCCAATTTTAATATCATCATCAAATATTTATACTTTACAAAAGTTTACAGACTAATAAATAATAAATTCCTTTTATTCTAATGTAAAATTTCATAATTAAAAAAGAAGCCTTTTGATATCTTTAATTATAAATTTTTATATACAACACATCACCAACATCAATAACCAGGAAAATTTTTGCTGTAACTAACATTTTCTTCTGTATATAAAGGACATTGTTAGTATAGTTTAGTATATAAGGGACATAAATGGAAGAATAAAAATTAAAATATTAGAACAGATAATTTAAAGATTTTAAATTGAATGAATTATTATGTTTACTAAAATGTAATGAGATTGTTTTTCACTTTTAATCAGTATTGTTTTTGTTATTGATGTATTTAGTGGCTATTAAAGTTAATAAAATTGTAATATGAGCAATATAACATTTCAAATAAATAAGCAAATTTAATAATGCAAGCTAATGTGGGAACAAAAATAAATTTTTATTTAATAAAGTTTCAAATTCTATAGTTCCTCTTCAGTTAATCTTAAAACATTACTTGATTAATACATTTTGTTCTGATTATGGTATTTAGATAAGGATGTTTCTATATAAACTATGTATAAGCAGTTGGCTATTTATACATATATCATTAAAGATTAAAAACAGCAAATGTACAAATATAAAACATTCAAACCCAATAGTTATATATTAAAGACAAATGATTGCCAAATTATATTGTGCTATATTATCAGCATATGTAGATTTTATTTGATATGGTTTACATAAACTGCAATAGTCATATGAGAGTAAAACAAACAATACTTTTTTTATAGCATTTTCAAAATATTTAAAAAAAATTTACAAAGTATTTAAGATAATTTGACAAAATAATAACTAGAGGAATTATTATTAATTTTTTGTATATATTGTTTTGATAGATGGTTATAAATAATAATAATAATTCATGACTATGCTATTTATTGGGCTGCAATTTGAAAAAATTGTAGACCTATAAATTTCCATTGTCATCCATTCGTCCATCTTTCTTTAATCTCGAGAACCTGGAGTTAAATAGATGAAATCCGAAACCAGATATGAAAACTTTAGGGGCAGGAGGCCTGATTAACTATATATGAACTTCTGACACAAACCGGATGTCATATTATTTCTATTCAAAGCTTTTTCCCGAAAACAGTTAATAGATAACTGGCATGACTCTATTGTTAAAGCTAAAAGTATGATGTACAGGGGCAAGCCACTACTAATTTGACGTGGAGAGCATATATTTTAAATTAAATAAATTGAAAAATATGATTAAAAATTGCAGCCTGGCATTGTGATGTCACATTAAATAATTGCTTGTAGCTACAGTATTGGTAATCTGGAAGTTGTGCTAAATCTGAAACTGATACCTGCTGTTTGTTGTACACAGAAAACTGTTAATTAAACTAATCAATGACTAACAAATCTGATTTATCATAGCTTTCAGATGTGTGTTCTAAAGCTGTATGTATCATCAAATTTTTTCATTTTAATGACCTAAGAATTAAAAATAAAAATACTAAATAGTTTTTTAAAATTCAAGATAACTACTACTATTTGAAGAAATTTATTGTAGGTCACAGTATTATATTTGATATTATGCATGAAAACTACTTCACTTAAAGTATATTTTATAAAATTAGAATTTTCAGTCACTGATAATAATATTGATATAATACTAATAACATGAATATTTTCATGTTATTAGTATTATATCAATATTATGGACATGGCTTTCAGGCCTGGACATGGCCTGAAAGCAATAGGAGAGTGTTGGTTCAGATTTAGCACAATGCATGGTAATTTAGATTGATAATTGTTTACTAATACATAATTATTATTCTTGTTAACAATTAAATAAAGATAAAACACAAAATGTTTGTTAAAGAAACCAAAAATCAGGATTTATTAGAAATGTTTTGGCCTACTATTTGGCCAGCTTCAACCAACTACAGCAGTTAACAGAAGCTAGCCAAAAGTATTTTAAATATAAGTACAGTATGTAGTTTTGTTCATTTCTCAAATAATGATTAGAACTGGTTAATCAAAGTTTTTATTTTTAATCTAAAATAAAATTAAGTAATTTTGATTTATTACTATTATTATTATTATTTTTTTTATAAATTTTGTTTTTATGTTTTTTTTTTTATAATTCTTTATTGTGATAAATAGATGCAATCAATTCTTATATGTTTAAATGATTTGAAATAAATTAATGGTTCTTGCTTTGTCTGACAGCTGAAAACAATTGTTCTATGCTTCAATGAAATGTTTGCTAAAAATAGATTACTATACATTGTTTAAATTGATGAAATATAGTACAGTGTTCTCAAAGACAAATTATAATTGTAATAGTTTTATTACTTGCTTTGAAAGATTGGATAGAATATAATAAATTAAGAGAGAATTTTTACATTTTAAACTATGATCATAAATTTAAATAATTAATATAATGTATTACATAAATTCTAATTTTTTAATAGAAAAAAAAATAGACATTGTAAATATAATTATTTAAAATGCAAAATTTGTTTTATTAATGGAAGGTTAAAACTGTCTGAACTTAATAAATTTAACCAGAATATTATCAATTTTTTTCATATTTTTACTGACCACATTTAGTTAATTCATTGCAAGATTGATCCAAGATGAATTGTAAAGTAAATTGTACTAAATATACTAAAATAAATTGTTGGTAAATTTTTATATGACTACAACATTAATAAAACAAAACACAAAAGAAATTTATAAGTAACTAGCTAGCTAGATATATTTGTAACCATTTTTCCTCAAATAATTATATTTATAAACAAATAACTTTTACACAAATTTCTTCTAAAGCTTTATATAAAATATAAGAAAATTTATTTACTTACCAAGGTTCACGTCAGATGAAATTAAATGATTTGGTCTGTCACCTTGAAAAAATTCAATGATTAGTATTATTTCATTAGTTTCACAATTGGTTTTACATGTTTCTATTAATTTTTATTCTGCTAGAAAAGCTTGAAAACATGATTTTTTTGAAAAATAATACTTTTTCAATGCTGTAAATATTTGAAATATTTAGTGCTGAATGCTAAAAATTTTAATACATTGAGAGCATGCAGTTTTTTCACTTTCAAAAATCCACATTGTCTTTTTCTTATAATTCAAATATGGAGGGATTGTTGATGATAAGAATGTTAAGATAAATTAATTATTATAGGATATAAAAATTAATAAAATGTTGAGTTAATGTGAGGAGATACATTCAGGAGAGAGCACATAAATGAGAATTCGTGTTGAGCAGAAATACATTAAAATTCCAGAAGATTCATCTTTAAACACACAATAACTAACCTAAACAATTTTTCAATTTATGCTAAGTGTAAAGAACTAATTTATTGACATAAATTTGTAAACAAAAACTTATTGTATTTTAAAAAATTTCATTGTAAAGTTAAACAGTTTTTTAAGTCTTGCATGAACATATATTACCACCATGGGCAAATGCAGCTCTTTTTGAGTTACATGTGGCTCTTGCTGAAAGTGCTAATTTCTGCTTTTTATTATTATTTTTACAATTTTATTTCCACAATTTTGTGAAAATATGTTTATTTAAAAAATTCAATATTTGTTTTATATAATATTTATATTGTATAATAAAATTGCGGTACAGAACTGCAGTACAGAATAAAAAAGTACAGAACTGCAGCTCCCATGCATTTTGCAAAACCTACATTTCGGCTCCCACTGACCTCTTGCTTGCCCACCCCTGATATATTGTATTAATTTTAATTTTTACATGTGTAATAAGACATATATTTTTTCTTTTGCATTATAAGACCATATTATTTTAAATTCACTTAAAATCAGTCATGTAAATTGTGATCAAACTGTGTTTTATTTTTATTTAACATTCCAATAATTAATACAGCCATTTATTTTTATTTGCAGTTTCAGATTGTCATTAAAATTACCTTGATAAATTTTAAAATTTTTACTTAGAATATTTTAAAAAAGAAAAATGTAAAACTAATATAATGTGAAGAAGAATTATAAAATACAAGGAGAGTACTGAGAAATGCTGGGACTGATCCTTAGTATGATATAATATTAAACATTATATTTAAATTTCAAAAACTCGCTGTTAATTAGGAAAAAATTATGCATTGAGACTATATTACTTTTAATCTATCAGTAATATTGATAAAACTTTTTCTAAATATTTTAAATTTCTGAAACCCCTTACAATTATCTTTTACACTCTCAGTTTGAAGGAAGATGTTAATTAAAAAAAAAAGTATAAATTGTAATTTAAATAGTAGCATTTCCTATTTTAATTTTAATGATTAAAACTATTATTGATCAATAAGTAATCAGAAAAGGAAAAAATTAATTAAATTTAAATCCACTAGTTTGTTGTGGCAAAAAAGTTATTGAAAAATAAGTTTTTTTTTTTTCAAGTTTATCAGGGGCCAAGTTGGTAACATTACTGAACACTGATCATGAGTTTGCAGCTGACCATGTAGAGTTTTCACAGTTTTCTTCATATATATATAAAACACACAAATAGGGACCAGTTTCCCCATAGAAGACATCCAAGAAGTCATCCTCTTGACAAATCACACTTGTGTTGTGTTGCCTTATTCCATCATTCTAATTCAAAATTCAATTTATTAATATTTTAATAAATTCAGAAAAAATACAAATTTAATAAATTTCTACTTTTATAAAAGACAACAGAATCTATTAATGAATTATAAACTTTAATAATTGCTTTTTTCCTTCTTTTTGAAGATACATAGGCTGTGGATTAATTAATAATTGGATAAATTTTTGTATAAGTAAAGACCTTGTTTTAAACTTTTAATAGTTTTACGATATTTAACAATTTTAACTAACCGAAAAGTTTATTTTACAAAATTGAATGTTTTTAGATAAAAAATGACAGTTCCTTAGAAAGAACATTCAGTCAAATAGCTGAATAGGGTAGTAAACATTTTCTATAATTAGATAATTTTTTTAAAACATTTTGCTTGTTTGTAATTTTTTCATGTTGTGTACATAATAATTTTTTAAATGGCAACCCTTTGAAACAAACATGTACCTGAAGTTCAGTATTACAAATATGTAATTTATACTTTTATAAATGTAATACAGGGTGATTGAAAAGTCCCATATGTGTGTTAGGAATCAATTTTATTTAGTGAGGTTAATATATGAAAATACAGAAGTAGTAAAAACAAAATTTATAATCTGATCTTTAAGAAAAGCAAAATCAAATCATGTTATTTACAACACATTTGAAATGGCCTCCACATTTATGAGTGCAGGTGCAAGCTCTTTTTACTATGTATGATGCCACCTTGTGAAACACCTGTAAACTGATTCTGGCCATCGTCATTATAATGTTCCTCTTTAGTTCATCTTGTGTGTGTATGGACAAGGCTCTTTTGAGATACCCACAGAGGAAAAGAATCTGAAGGTAACAAGTCTGGCAACCACTGGGACCGCAATCCCTTAAAAATAAGACAGTTGCTAAAGAATTCTTGCAAGAATTATAGAATTGGATATTTCTAATGAAACTCACCTGCAACATGTGCATAAGAACAACTGGCAAATAATGTTCACCAATGAAGATCTATTGTTCCTGGGAAAAACCATTTCACTTCAATGAATAAAGCTATACTGCAGTCAGTTTATGACTTTCTCATAGAGTTTCTATTAATAGTCAGCAATCACTACAGTGCTATGGAAACATCAGTTAGATATAATAAAAATAACTTGACAATTTACATAAAGTAATGTTCTGATGTGTGCAACTTTTCAATCACCCTGTACATGTTAGGCTCAAAAAAAGATAATGCTCAATGAATTTCATATTAACTTACAATAATCATAAGTATGTTTGAAATAATTTTTTATATTATATCTTATATACTGTGGATTTACAAACTATTCATAGAGATATTTTTTAAACATTATAACTATTTGCATTAAACTATTGTCTTAGTACAGTATGTGAAGGAGCAAGATTCGAATCAGTCCATACCTTTGTGAATTTTCTTAAATAATTCATATTGAGACATTGTTTCTCATTTTACTGAAGATGATTTCTGATCTTATTGAGAGTCAGACTTGCCCATAAAAGGAAAAATTGAAGTTTTGCATTCCATAATGCTCGGATAGTGCCTGTTAACCAATCCAATCTATATAATGGCACTATTTATTCTAAAGAGTATTGCTTCCTTCATTAATTGCATGTTGTTTTTAGGGAAAGAAGAGATTAATGTAATTTATTTCTAATTTGTACAGGGATTTACTTTTTCCTGTATTAATGAACTTTTTATAGGATATATTTATCAGGATTATTCAAATAATGCCCTTCTGACACACTTGATCCACAAAATTTTGTTTCATTCTCAAACTTATGATGATTTGAAGCCAAAATCATTATCATAATGGTTATTGTGATAAGAATTTTCTCAAAATGCAGAAGGGAAAGAGCTTTTTCCTTCAAAGATTAAAAACTCCCCATGCAATTCAAGCAAGCACTCATCAAGTCTATTAAAAAATTAAACAAATTATACATACAAGTTCAGAATATCTTGCTAAGTTAAGCAATGCTAAGACTTTGAAAACTGTGTACATAAACTGTGTACACAAGGGAAGCCTTAGCATGCATCAAGGGAACATTCAGCTGCCATTAAATTCACAATCCAATGCAAGAACATCAAAGCCAGATTTTTCATAGTTTTTGTCTTGAGCAAACAAAGTTTCAGTTCCATCAGTTACAGTTTCTGAACATACAAATGTCATATGAGTTATTACTGTAAAGTATTAGTGAAACCGTTTATCCATAATAAAGCCATTTATATAATTTCTGTATAGAACTTGTAGTAGAGATATGTTAAAATTATGTTTGAAAAAATCAAAAACATCTTAAAACCACATTTTGATCCCAGAATATCAAAATACTATAAATAAAGGAATTAAAAGTTTTTGACTCTCAAAAACTAACAATACAATGTTAAGCAAAGAAAATGTGTATAAGTTAGTTTAATTGTAGTTGTAAAAATCCATGTATATATATACAGTATACATATATATATGGGGAAATGGGTAGAAAATTAAATACCAGAATAAAAGAACACATAAGAACTATAAAATATATGGTAACTATCAATACTTTGCAGTAGCCAAACATTGCAATAGTAAAGGCTGTGAAATAAGTTTACCTAAAATAAAAGTTGTAAAGTCCAAAAGTAATATGTATGAACACCAACTGTATGACATATAGAAATAATAAAAACTAATTGTAACAAGATTAGTGATAGTAACAGGCAGAAAATAAATCAAACGTGGTATGGCTTTTTAAACATAAAAATTAACTCTGTTCAATTGTTATGTATTCCATAGTCATGTAATTCTGTCTGTGAACATAGTCTGCTGTTAGCTAACAGTGTTAAACTATTTGAAACGTGTGGTTGTTAGCTAAAAGCAAATGTCTTGTCATAATTAATTGGAAACAAGCAGTAAAATCTAGTGGTAGAAACTTTAAAGTATAAACACATGTTGCAGTTTTATTGTAAGTGTTGTTTATACTAACAGTGCTATAATTTTAGGATCCTATTAATAATGTGTACGGAATAACTTGTAATAATTGTACTATTAATGTATATTGTAATGTTGGCAAATTGTCACCATAGACTGTTTTGTATATCACCCAATTGATAAGGGCCAGTAAGGTTGAAATACATTTTGGGATAAGTTAATTAAATAGGCTAGTTGTGTAATAAGTCTGTTCATTAGTCATATGTTACTAAGTAGAATTTGTAATTGCAGTAGAGCATTTACGTCCTTTAGGAACCATTTACAAAACAAAAATTTCTCTTATAGATCTCCGCCCTCTCCTCCATTACCCTTATTTAAAGCAAAGTTCCTCCAGACCTTGGAGTATAGATAATACCTTGCAACTAATTAGATTTCGGAAATTAAGAACACAAATATTTAATTCTATTAATAATTCTGTACTATTTACCAATGCATAATTAATTTAACAATTTAGTCTCTAATATCAGTTATTAACATTATTAAAATGATGGAATTTTAGTGTAGAAAGTTTAAAGATCATTGTACTACATTTTACAAAACTGCTGTTATTTTTAAAACGTTTTAAATTGAATAAAGTCTTCGACAATCAATGCGAATTTTTTAAGTTCAAGGTTATGGACGCATTTATTGCAGATAAGCTATAAATAGCGTACTTAAAATGTTTAATATGCTATATTCCTGTCGGATTGTCGAAAAATTAAAAAAATCAAGTTTTTTGAAAGTTTATATTGTAAAAATGATATAAAACGTGGCACAAATTTTATTCTACGAAAACAATTGTAACTGTGTTAACTCTTTCGTCCTACGGATACTAAGAGGAGCTTTTCAGCAAATCCATTCTGGGTTCGGCCACGCCCAAATAGGGTGGAAAGGAACGGGCCCAACTACAAATACTGCTATAAAACGGAAACATAAAAAGTCTATGTGGAAATGCATCAACCGTTATTTTTATCTTATGTGATACTAAAGATATACGAAATGTACGGATTCTGTTACATTCCGAAAAGAATCCGGCAGAGAGTTGCTTAACTTTACTGGCAACGACGTTTAAAACTGCCTATGGCGTCATCTGTTATGATTTTTAAAAACTTTTTTATATAATAAATTATAAAATGGCAGAGCTTAATTTTGAGAGTAGGGATGAGTTTTATAATTAAAAAAA
>NW_019386922.1:15273-19178 GCF_000671375.1 Centruroides sculpturatus | reverse complement strand
GGAACGTACGTTATAGGGGGGTCGACTGTATATAATTGTGTTGTATCGAAACAATAATTTAAGTTACATCTAAAGAAGATTGCAGTAAAAACTTAAAAATATTTTTGCATTACTAGCTGTTATACTAACTAAATTTTTAAAATATTTTTATTTCAATAATTGTTTTTCTTTTTAATGTTTTCCTCCAAAAACTATGAGAAATAAAGCTTTAGGAATGAGAGGAGATTATACAGTAAGAACAGTAGAAGAAATTGTTTACAATGCGTTGAACTTCTTTCAACTGTTTAGACAAAATCACCTTTGATGAATTTAGTAAACTATTAAAGTTGGGGTGCACTAAGATTAATTTTGCCTTTTAAAAAATAAAATTATTGGGCTGCAATTTGAAAAAATTGTAGATCTATAAATTCTCACTGTCGTCCGTCCATCCGTCTGTCTTTCCTTAATCTCAAGAACGGAGTTAGATAGATTAAAGACAAGACCAGACATTGAAGGCTCCTATTAACTATATACGAACTTCCGATGTAAACCGGAAGTCGCATTATTTCAATTCAAAAGTTTCTCCCGAAAAGAGTTACATAGATAATCGGCATGACTCTGTTACTAACAGGAAAAGTATGATGTACAGGAGCAAGATACTACTGATTTGAGAATTGAAAGAATATGATTAAAAATTGCAGCCGGGCATTGTGACGATGTCACAATAGATAATTGCTCGTTAAGTTTACAAAAATACAGTAAATTACTATTGTTCCTCCATATTAACGTCGAATTGAGGAAGCGAATGATTAAATATTGATGTGATTACCGTGCTGTGAAAACCCAACCGCTCGGCACCTGGTGGTTTGGGTTGCTATCAGAGGCGGATCTATATAGAGACTAATAGGACTTAAGCCCTGGGCGCCAAGTGTCAAGGGCCCACAAAAATTGAATTATTATCATAAATTTTTAATACTTTTTCATTAACAATGAGCACTTATCGTATAGTAAAAAATAGTTAATAGACTAATATAATAATGATAATTTATAGTATTATTTGTTTATTGTAATAATTCATAATTAATCTAATAAAATTTGGCCCATTGGACTTCAATAAGCACCAGGCCCCGAAAAACCTAGATCCGCCTCTGGTTGCTATACTTTTACTATAGAATATCGTAAATGTATATAACACAGCGTTGTTAAGATGGCTTTTTGCACTCTTACTGGTTATATTAATTGAGTTACTAATATAAAAAAAATTTAAGGAACCACGCAGGAAAACGATCACGTTCGAGAACATCAAAGAGTACAAATTATGGGAAATTTTCGTATGAAACAGACTTTTATTTGATTTACAGTTGATAATTTCAAACTTATACATCTAAAATAAGAATCTATGCCGAAAGATTGATCATCTTTGGCTCTGGGTTTCTTTTCAGCGGTATGCAGAAATGTTGGACTATTTCGAAGATTTCGTGTTTTATTAATGAGATAAAATGGAATGAAAAATTACTGAGACACTACTTTAGGAGTAAGTCAATTACAAACTATTTATATAATTATTATATATTGAAATTTTATAATTAATGATAAGATTACATCAAACTTGTTTCGGGTCTGCAAATTGGTAGATACAGTATTTGAATTTATAAAGTAGTGTAATATTACGACGACAGATGGCGGAACTAGTTTTATTTCGTTAGAAACTTTAAATATACAGTAGTACACACAAAATAGATGCCTTAGGCTTTGACGCCCCAATGCGAAGATTAAGGAAACTTAATCCGCCATTTTGTATGTTGGCAAAAAGTAGTTGCTACGCATGGCCTACTATTAGTAAATCGGAAAATTTAAATTGGCTTTTCTAAATGCCGATGTCGTGTGTTGTATATACTTACACGAAGATTTAAAATAGGTTCGAGAATTACATTTTACAGCAAATTAAAAATATATTTTAAATACAATAAGTATATACTGACCGTTATACCCGATCTTAGTTTTCACTGTGTTTATAGTTTACGAGTAGATACAACTATCTTATAAAGTACTGTATTTAATATAGGCCTATATAAATACTATTCTATAAATCTTGAAAAAACATTAGAAGTATAAAAATTTTGATATATATGTCTAAAATCGTTAAACAATGACCCAATAGCAACTTTACATTGGAGAAGAAGGTTTTGAATATGGCTTAACAGTTTGTCTTTATCTACAGTTTAAAGCCGGGGTGTTTAAACTGGGGTCTATCAACCCCTTGAAGGTCATAGGATACAGATCGATTTCGGGGGGATCTTATATAGGAAAAGATTTACAAGATTATTTTCTCTAACCTCTACTGTAACTGAAATTTAGCTTTTTGTAATGAATATAAATATCATAGTTATTTATGGCCGATTACATCATCCCGTTTCTTGAAAAATTAAATCATTAATTGAAAAATTTAAGAGTTAACATCTATACGCACATTATGTATTTAATTACGTTTCGTGCTTTATGTGAGAAGGTCTTGTAGACTCTTAAAGAGGTTCATGGCACAAAAAAAATCCTGATTTAGAACATATAAAAAGGTTTATTAATGCACTGTACTATTTATCCAGATACTCCTTACATCTTGTTTGACTGAAAATCCTTAGTTTTTCTTCCGTGTAAAGTCTTTCAATGAAATTCCTACATTTGATTAAAGACTTCTCTCATGTTTCATTCTACTAATACATTTTACTTATAATTTCCTTTCCATGATAATTATTAGCTTTACGAATTCAAGACAGAAGAAACGGAAAACGAATAAAAATACAAGGATACGCTCCGAACAAGCGTCAATTTTATTAATTCTTGAAGTGAATCATTCACATATCACTAAATTGAAACCTCTATGTATTTGCTTAAAATATTCTTGATTTACCGCAAGTTCTATTGCAAGATATATATATATATATATATATATTTACAAAAGCAGTGGCGTAGCGTGAGTGTCAGCCGCCCGGAGCGGAGGAAAATTTCGCCTCCCCCTTATTTAGGTATCTCAACTTAAAAGACTAAAATTCAGTTTCGTCACAGAATAAGTGACGAAAAATTCCGTGCTCATTTCAATCGGTCCGAATCGTAGATGGACAAAAATATGAAATGAAATGGTTCAAATTTTTACAAGATATTATTATTATTATTTATTGTGAAATTTTGCCGCGCCCTAAAAGTGCTGCCCCCACTACGCTACGCCAGTGTACAAAAGTCAAATTGTTTGTTACATATTAAATAGAATCCTTGGCGATAAAAATCAGAGGCCAATTTGAAAGATAAAGGTGTATCTTCTAGTTATATCTTCAGATCTTGCAAAATTATGCAAATATGGAGAAAATGTATAAGTTGTACCACCAGTTCAATACGCAATGATAACTACTTAATGAAATTTCAATCTGAAGTTATGAGTATAATCAAATATTTTAAAAGCTAAGTGCACTGTAGTATGTATCATTTGGTAGAGAATAAGTGCGAAGTTATATCACACCATCAGCGTGGTGAAAATATTAGGAAAAATTAAATAATTTGATTCACTTTAAGAGGTAATAATTCATAATTAATCTAATAAAATTTGGCCCATTGGACTTCAATAAGCACCAGGCCCCGAAAAACCTAGATCCGCCTCTGGTTGCTATACTTTTACTATAGAATATCGTAAATGTATATAACACAGCGTTGTTAAGATGGCTTTTTGCACTCTTACTGGTTATATTAATTGAGTTACTAATATAAAAAAAATTTAAGGAACCACGCAGGAAAACGATCACGTTCGAGAACATCAAAGAGTACAAATTATGGGAAATTTTCGTATGAAACAGACTTTTATTTGATTTACAGTTGATAATTTCAAACTTATACATCTAAAATAAGAATCTATGAGCTCTGGGAGACTATAACCACGT
>NW_019386922.1:0-10293 GCF_000671375.1 Centruroides sculpturatus | reverse complement strand
TGAAATTAGTGTGTGGAATAAGAATGTCTTTGACAATTTAGATTGCAAAAGACACGAAAAATCATCGATTCTTTCGTATTTGAAGCGATTTGGAAATCGAAGCGGAATAGAATTTAACATTAGTAAATAATATAAAATAAATATTGAAAATTATAACGAGATAGTTACGGTTAATAGATATATTATATCTAAATAAATAGATGTTATATGTTTTTATCAAGTAAGAATTGGCATTTAGAGGGCATATGGAATATATTGGATCTAATAACAAAGGTAATTATATTGAACTTGTTTATTTATTAAGTACGTCAGATAAATAATCTATTAAAAATACATTTAAAGAAAGAATTAACTGACTGCCCCTGGAAGTCGGCTTCTTATAGAAACACAGCTTCCCTATCATGAAATGTCACGGCACGCCACTGATTGATATATATATATGGTGGGTAGATATTTCAAGAAAAAAGTAATATCTTTTTACAACGACAGACGGCGAGACAAGTAGTAACGTATATTGTCGCAGTAACTTTTCGTTTCGTTGACAAAATGCGCCAAATCCGAGGTATACGCAGTTTGAGTGGTAATGATTATGTTTGTTAAGAAAACGATTTAAATTATTCATTTGTTTATCAGAAGAAACAATAAGAGTCAGAGTTTTATAAAAAGGGGAACCGTAGTTGATACAAAACATTTAATTTTGTGCGAATTTCCATATTGTAAGTTCGGAGGAATACCTTATACCAGCGGTTCCCCGGGATGTGCGCCGCGACTTCCTCGCAGGGGCGCCACGCAATATTATAAAGTTTTCATAATTTTACTTCCACTTTCAATTCAGTGTGCTAAGATGCGACATCTAGCAGATCTGATGCAAATCATTAACTCAGTAATAAAGGTGGCACAGAATCTCAAAATGTAAAAAGCCTCATACCATCACAGAAAAACTTATTCTACCGGCTGCTGTAGATATGGTGAACATTATGATTGGTGAGTCTGCTGGGAAACAGCTTTTAAAAGTGCCTTTGTCCAATAACACCATCAGTCTCAGAATACAGCATATAGCGGAGGACGTCAATGATCGGTTAATTGAAAAAATAAAAGGGAAGAAATTTGAGTTGCAGCTGTATGAGGCCACAGATAATAATACTGTAATGACGCTCAGTTAATTTTCTAAGTACGTTTTATAAAGAGTAATAAGATTGTAGAAGACCTCTTTTGCAAAAGTATCAATGCTGATGCTAAGGCTCAAGACTTGTTCGAGATCCTTGATATTTTTATATTCGAAAAAAATTTGGAGTGGACGAAATGCATTGGTATCTGTACTGACGGTGCTCGTTCTATTTCCGGGTGTTGTGGAGGATTGCAAGCACTTTTTCGAAGCAGACTTGATACACTGTGCGTTATTCACAGGGAAGCATTCGCATCAAAATATCCGAGTCCTACATTAAACGCAAGATTTTTCAAAAAACTATCCGAAGATATGGGACCCGAGCACAAGTCTTTGTTGTACTACAGCACTTCGAGAAAGTACAAAACATTACCACGAGAGAGCCATCGCTCTCTCGTGGTAATGTTTTGTCTCATAGGTTTGAATTGCGACAGAAAATTTTTTAGTTTTCTTAAAGAGGAAGAATGCCGAAAATTTTGTAAATGAGGATGTTTGGTAAAACTAGTAAACATATGTGGTATTTTTGAAAGGCTGAATGCTCTGAATCTCTCCTTGTATAAAAGCAACAAGTCAATTAAGAAAATGTCAGTTTTGATAAAAACAATGAAGACAGTGGAAAAAAAATGTTTCCCCTTGTTGCAACAGTTTTTGATCTCCAATGGAGTTGATTTATCTAGAGGTATGAAATCTATTTTTAAAGACCATTTATCACAGCTTATCATTTGGTTTGAGAAATATTTTCAAAATGATAATATCGATAACTTTACATGGATTCAAGATCCATTTAATGCCAATGCACCATCTGAATTTACTTCTGCAGAAGAAGAGAATCTTATTGAGTTGACTTGCGACAAATACATTGAAAACAAAATTTAGCAGCATGAAATTAACTGAATTTTGGATATCAGTAAAAGATGAATATCCTGTTTTGAGTGGTAAAGCTCAGAGAATCTTAAATTCCATTTCTTATTTGTGTGAAGCTGAGTTTGTTGCTGTGATAAAAACTAAGCATTGCACGAAAATCAATGTGGAGAAGGAAATGAAGGTGATTGTGATCAAATTAATTCCAAGATTGAGAAAATGTGGAGTGATCAACAGGCTCATTCATCGGACTAATTATAATTAATTGAATTTGTTGAATTACATTTTTATATTATCTTAAATACGTGTTTTATTTAGTTTTTACTTAACGTCCCGACTCTTTAATTTAAAAAAAATATTGGCTATTTCGCTATTTCGCAAATTATACTTGTTAGAATTGACACGGTGCCTTGGGAAAACCTGGATTTAGCGAGGGCGCCGAGAATCAAAAAAGTTTGGGATCCACTGCCTTATACAGTATCTAAATCGATTTGACGGGCGGATGTCCGAGCGGTCAAGGTGGCAGCTATCGCTCTGGGAACCCGGGTTCGATCCCGACGGGTCGAAAAATCCCCAGCAATTTTTCAGTGGGTGGTCCGACCGGATATGTCGGATCCCGTCCCTCGCCACCAGGCCGTCCCATTGTAGGACTGGCTGAACTCATAATATGCTTGCTGAAAGAGGGTCATCTTAGTGCCCACAGGGAGGAAAGAGTTAAAAAAAAGTATCTGAATCGAAAGTTTGTGTTGGCAATCTTCAGATTTCTCGTTAATTTCCCGCATGATAGTTTAATCATAGAAAAGTGAAAGTATTGATCTACAGCAGTGTTTTTCAACCTGTGGGTCGCCACTCCCAGGGGGTCGCAAAGCCATACACGGGGGTCTCAGGCTTGTAGATAAGTGTTTGTAGGTCCTACACTATAATAGATATATAGTAAGTCCTACACTATAAAGATATATGTATAAAGAATAGACTATATATAGTAGGTCCTACACTATAAAGACAAGTGTTTGTAGGTCCTTTACTACAATAAAAAAAACTACAATTTCAGTAAGAAGGCTGTGCCTGTTTATTTTACAGTACAATTCGTTTTTTTTATCGATATTTAAATTTCAACAGAAAGAAAATTAAATACGTAGTTTTTAAAATCACTGACATAGTTTAAATATGGCCGGGGGGGTCGCCAGAATTTTTTTAACTTGTAAAGACGTCGCGTATTCAAAAAAGTTGAAAAACACTGATCTACAGGAAATATAAACTGTAAAAGTGGCAAATGCAAGCGTACGTTAACAGTGCTTGTTTTATGTGGGTAGAGTAAAATACTAGAGAAATGTGAATATTGAATAATTACAGGTTTAATTCATTTTTATGATATCTCAGCATTTGTATTGCTTTATAAATTCAATTCGTCGGAAATCATAGGATCCAAATTAGGCCTAGTTAAATAAAATTATATCAGCCTTATCTTCGGCTCGCCGTTCTGGGGCCCGGATTCTAGTCCAGATCACAACTATCTGGATTTTCAACAACTGCTGCCCACGTGGATATTCACACGGGCAGGATGTCGAACATGTGGATCCCCACACACCAGTTTCGGACCGAAACCAGCACAATAGGCCTCTCGGACCCCAGTGCTGGCTAACTCCCCATAAAATAAAGAAATACACGAAGTTACATTTGCGTGCGAATTTTGTTATTATTTACAATATTGACCGCGCGGTTTATTTTTCAATCATTTAAGTTTTCATTTTTTTCCTTTTCAGCATTAATATTATGCGCATTCGTAACAATAGATTAATCGGACTCCTATTTGCCGGTAACTGAACTTTCAAACGGCTAAAATAATTTTCAATAATCCTCATTCGCCACGAATTCACTGCAGTTTTCTATTATCCATGTAAGTTTACCGTATTTGCCACTAGAAGCGCCTCTACTTTAGTAGTATTTCGGAAAATACAGTAGTTTCGTTTATGATTTGAACGGTCATCGATGACTTTTTATTAAAAATTTAACAGTTTATTTTCATTTTCGTATTATTAAAGTTTTCTATTGTCCAATTTGAATTTGAATATTATCCCGATAGGCATTAATGTTCTTATCCGAAAATGTGTTAAAATTACTAATTTACTGTATAAGACAAGACGTAAAAGGTCAGAAGGTGAGAACTTCAACAGTAATATTTTTAACAACCCAAAATGAGTGTTATTTTAATTAACTATCATTTAAAGATAAATAGTTACAATTATTATTTGCCTCGTTCCAAACATATCAGTTATTTTAATAAAAAGTAAACTTTTTGTTTCCTTATCGTCATCCCTTACATTGCCGACGTTTTTGCGTTGATAAACTAAAAACCGTTGATAAAGAAGTTAGTACGAAGACATTAAATTTTTCTAATGATGTATTTTGACATTTTAAATAATGGGTATGATTAGATTTATTCAAAAAGACATTTAATTGCTTTAAATATTTCTATATCGAATGATTAACAGAATTGTAAGAAGAAAAAAAAAACGGAAAAAAAATTATAGTTTAGACTAGAATAAGTTTTATAATTACATTATTTTTTAGATTTCAATATGATAACTATAAATAAATATTCTCATTTTTCGAAGAATTCCGCTATTTTGAGAACAAATAGGCCTACTCAAATTCTAACTGCATTGAGCCGTCCTGTACTTTTTCCCATATATGGAAATAAGTTGTCAATAAAGAAAGACAATTTCAACTTTTAACATTCATTACATAATCTCCTAGAGTGCCGCCCCCATTGTTACGTAACAACAATGACTTGTTTCTATTTATAGAAAAACGTGGACATGACAACGTCGATTCTTTAAGTAGTATACGAGGAGAATCACTTGAAGAAAAGTGAAAATCTTTCAACATCAATCCAAGATGTCGTCACTAACTTTCAAAGTGCAGTACAGTGCTACAATCGATCTCCTTACAGTTTCAAGATTTCCCGCAATTCTCATTTTATATCGTTTATGTTCCGAATTCACGGAGTTACATCATGCGATTGTCGACAGTAAATGCCACTACCAGAGAAAGATGCAGCATCGCAATTAGTTTCAATGATACCGGGCGATACTTAAATATTATTCGAATCAAATTAATATGTTACTCGTGAAGAGAATTATATATTTTATCCGACTTTTCCAATTTATGTAAAACCGGAATCTTCTCTGTCAAACATAATTAAATAGATATAAAGGTAATCCTTTCGACTTTTTACTTTCTGGTAATTAAATCGACATATACAGACTTGCTATCATATATTTTTCTAAGTGATTCCTATGTATTTCCATAATTAAATTATATAGCCGAATTCTTATCGGACTGTTTAGTAAGATATCAATAAATTTTGACTACAGGTATTGTATGAAATAAATTTATTTTTTATTATTAAATTTAACACGAGATGGTGTCTAACCGCCTATACCTACAAAAGTAACGACACGCATTTTTGTGGCTTTTGCCGATGACTGTTATCTACGATTGGTCGAGAGACTGTCACGTGATAACAAGGCGCGTAAACTAGAAACGATAGATAAAGGCTTTGTCGCTTGTGTCTAAAGCATTTTAGTTTACGCGAGACAAGTTTAGATAATTTTAAAGTAATATAGTTTAAATTACTTAACGAAAATAAATACGTAATGTTGCAGAGATCACATTTCTCTGCCTTTATTTAATACGTAAGCAAATAATTGATACAGTATACATGAAATATATTAGATATACAGACTTAATATCGTGTTCATTGGTTTTATTAAATTAAACAGATTTATAACATTTAAATAATAGAAAATGATTTGAGAAGGATTAATATTTTTATTCATTTTCTATGTCTAAATACGATAATATCTTTAATTTATGCCTATGATTTCTATGAAACTTTTACATTGAATACATACAGAACAGATAACAAATTGTATGAAACTGTTATGTTTTACAACTTCGTGTGACGCATGTTACGCCAGCAGGAATATAACTCAGCAGTTCCTATAAGCTAAAAAATAACCTTTCTAAACATTAGTTTAGAATAAACCGAATGTTTTAAAGAAATATTATTAATTTTGTAAACTTTTATTGCATTTAACCGATTAAATTAGAAGTTTCAGTTCTTTTAATTACAATTTCAGATATATGACTTATACGTAAACAAAATTCTAAATACAGTACACACAAAACTAGCAAATACTAAATTTATTAATAACAAGAGCAGAGCCCGAGTGCCAAAAATAACACTTTTAATTAAGCAAACTACTTTTCATTTTTACAGTTCATATAAGTATTGATAATTCTAAAACTTAACAAAATTAGTCTTCTTGTTATATCAGTTCCAGTTAATCGATTAAATTTTATACAGTTTTTAAAATTGAGCATCATCAATGCGTGATGTGAATTTCTTTTTGTATCAGTCGAGTGTTGTAGTACTGTAATTGGCTGCAATTTGAAAAAATTGTAGATCTATAAATTCGCACTGTCGTCCGTTCTTCTGCCTTTCCTTAATTTAGAAAACGGAGTTAAATAGATAAAAAGACGAGACCAGATGTGGAAATATTAGGTGCAGGAGGCCCCGATTAACTATATATGAACTTCCGATGTAGACCGAAAGTCATGATATTTTAATTCAAAAATTTTCCTTGTAAAGAGTTAGATAGATGATCGACACATGCCGGTCATCTATCTAACTCTTTTCAAAGGAACTCTTTTCATTGCTAATGGAAAAGTACGATGTACAGGGACAAGACGAATAATTTGAGGTGGAGAGCATTTATTTTAAATTAAATAAATTAAAAATATGATTAAAAACTACAGCCCAGCATTGTAGCCATGCCGCAATAAATATTTGCTCGTTTTCTATATTTAAAATTGAATTACGCCTTATTTAATTTGATAACTTTGCCTTTCTAAAATTGCTGTAATTAGAGTTTCGTTATATTTGAAACAATTTATGTTGAGCGAACTGACTGTATTGCAATTTACGTGTTTTATTCCTGCCTTGTTCTAAGTGATGCTGGAAAGTATCTTCGCCCTTGAATTATAATGACTATTTTATTTTATTTGCATTTATTTATGTTGGCAAAAGTGGAAACATGCCGTAATTTGAACGGCCTTTTAAAAATAAATATGTAATTCACAATTATTGTGTTAATTTTAAGTACGAGACAAGTGCTGAGTATTGGCAATACTCAGCACTTGTCTCGTCCTGGACACCTTGAACACAGTAGCATTCCTCAATTGTAAAAAATAATATAGAGTAATAAGCTTATTAAATAATATATAACAGAAAACTAAATAAGGGAACACACAAAACTATTGCTATTTTCAGAAAATAATCACTTATGAATTGATAACAAGTGAATTTCCCGACAAGAATTCTCACAATTTAGAGTTGGTTGCTTCTTACTAAGTCACTTTCTACGCACGGAAAATTTTCAATTCGTATTGTAAATAGCAATTTGTAATTTTCAGAAATACAATAATATACAATGAATCAAGTTTGAACTTCCCAACTATAATATATGAAAGAAACAGAACGATATAATAAAAGAAATGACAAAGCAAAAAAGACACTTTCAGATTACGAAACATTAAATATTTAATAGTCGAATCCTTATTAAAATTGGTGTTTTTTTAAAGAAAAACCGGAATAAAACCAAAACAAAGTTTACGAAAAGTAGGAATAAAAAATTGCAATGTCCTTACAGGAATTTTAAATGCGGCCTTCTTATCTTGTTTTCTCAGCTGTCACTTAATCAATTGACAAAAGCAATGAAATAACAATTATAGGAAACCAGTGCTACTTAAGAAAAAGCGTTGAAAAGTTCGATAACCGAGTGGGAAGACTCATAAAACAACCCTTTATCATTAATTAAAATACATTCCGCAACTTCTACATTTTCGCACGTTTTCACGCGCCGATTTCTTACAAAGGACAAGAGATTTCTGGACGAAACTCTAACCAAAATAAAATTCCCAGCGGAATTAACGCCTAACTCGGGTGGCTCCATCTAGCGGGTCGAAAGTAAATACGAAACGTCACTATTTGCGTACCGTTTTGAGAGGTTAAATAAGAAATTTGCCCGCGCCCACGAATCCGAGCTTCTGGACAACAGATTCCGGAAACAAAACCGAATCTAGACAGTGGCGGATAAAATTGATAATGACCACGTGATAAGGTGACGTTATCGGTTCGGTTCGATGAAAGCTTACCTTCTCGGACCGGGGGATTATCTATCGTCCATCTCTTCTTCCTGACTGGGCTCTGCGGTTTCCCATCGGGATATTTATCAACTATCTCTCCCTTCGCGACACATCTGACACGGGTTACAACTCATTCCGCCCGATATTAATTTCCCACTTTGGACACTCTTGCCGTCCCCTTCCAATTCTCCTACGTCGTCGATGCTCACGTCAACGAAGCCATTCCTCTTCCACCCATTTTTTTTTTCCTTCGTGGACGAGGAACGTAATCGAAAAGTTTAAATTGTTCTTGTAGTGTTTTACGTATTGGGGAATTTTTAAATTACAGATTTTACACCATTTTCGACAGGAGCAAAGTGTTTTGCTGGCAGTCGGAAGTCATTCGAGCGCTCGGAAAAAGTGAAGTGTTTGAAAAAGATTCCAGATTAATAAACCGTTCTTACTTTTATAAGTCGGTGACTCGATGGCTAACTCGAAAACGATTAGCGCTATTAAAGAACTTCATCCACTTCTCAATAGGGAGCCTTTATCTAACGAGTGGAATGTCGAGTTTCTAAGCGATCTTTATATCACTCCATCAAAATAAATGTCCGAAAATATGTCGAAAATCTCGATAGTTTTTTTCTTTTTTTCGGATTGACAAAAAGAAGGAGAAGAAGAAAAACTAAAACTCGTTCGACAGAGTTAAAAATTATTGATGACAATTCTTTGTAGGTTTTTTCTTTCATTCGGTAAAATAAATATCGTTTTTGAAGATTAATGATGGTTTTCTAAGAAATTGTAACAAATACAGAAAGTATTTTGCGACAGTAAAAAGTAAATAAGAAGAAAAAAGACGAGAAGGACTTCTCTATCGGTGGGTATAATTAAAGAATTGGTAAAGGCGAATTTAGTTGGCGTTTGCCACGCCAGATGGCGACAAAGACGAAGGATATTTGAAATATTCCTATCAATACATCTGGTTATTCCATACCGAAAATATTGGAAAAATAAATGACGTCTTTAAATAAATTTTTCAAATATTTCAAAATTGAAAATAACGCATATTTTAATCCGAAAAATTAATGAATTAAGAGACAGGAATATTTATAATTTTTGCGGGTAGAAGAATAAAATTTCGTTTCTTCTTCCGCAAAAATTATAGACGAAGAAGAAAGAATTTCTAGAGGAAAACATTCTTCTACCCTTCATCATTCATCTGTAAAAAGTATAAATATTCAAACATTTAATTTAAAAAACTGATAAAAAATTATTATAAATTTCGTATTACGGATTACCACAAAAGAATAATGAATATTTAGTTATTCTCAATAATAAAATAAGTCGTGTTTGATAAATAAAAATTCAAAGGAATAGGGAAACAAATGGTAGAATAGATAAGAACGGGAAAAAGATTATATTTTCCTCGGAATTTTTGAATTATTTTACAATTAAATTATAAATTTTAAAGAAAATTGAAAAGATTTCATTATTTAAATAAATAAAATAATAACTTTATCTTAAAATAATAAAATAATAAATAAATAAAGTGCAAAAAATAGATTAAAAATTTGCAAAAAGTAGATAAGTGATTTTTTTTAATTTTTACAATTTTCCATAAACATTTTCAATTAAAAAAATTCAAAAATTTATTTATTTATTTATTTTTGTAAAAAGGAAAAAAAATTTTTTTCTTTTTCTTTTCTTTTTTTTTAATAATAAAAACGCACTTTACGAATTAAATTTTCAAATTTTCAAGTTACTAAAGTTGGCATTTTAATGTTACGAATTAATAAGCGTAACGCAGAATTGAACCGAAGCAAAATAGAAATTCTTGGCTGGAATTTTATGCAAATATCCACATGTTACGGGCCAAAAACAAATATCAATTTTCGCGTTAGGGATTTTAAATATATTTAAATATTTGTATAATTGTAAATATTTTACCGTTCGGTTCATAATTTATTCTTTGCAACATTTTTTTTTTTTAATGTTTAACGTTTTGCCAGACTGCAAATTTTTCGATAAATATGAATAAGAGGATGCATTCCATTTATGGTTATGCTGTAATTTAT
>NW_019386921.1:6929-17780 GCF_000671375.1 Centruroides sculpturatus | reverse complement strand
TAAAATTTAAGTGACTTGTACAACATGGAATTCATATAAAACGGAATAATCAATGATCTTATACGGGGGTCGACTGTAGATAACTGACAATTAAAATGTTCAATAAAAATTAGTGATCAGTTACTAGTGCAAATAAGTAAAATCTAGAAATCAAAAATTGTATGGCAAGTCTTGACATCAAAAATATGTATCCCTCAATGTAGTCTTTAGTCTTTACTTTTTACTTAAAAAATACCCTCAATCACCTGGCAACTGATATAACCTAAATTACAAGAAGAACATAATAGGCCAAATCACAAACCTGATAATTATTTCTATATGCAAAATCTATTTCAAAGTAACAGAAGTATTACATGCAAACTAAAGCATGGAAAATATAATGGGGCCAAAACTAGCTAAAATAACCATAATAAATATTGATAAAACAATTAAAACCATACAAAGGATAATTTTTTTATGCCAGATACATAAAGGAGATAATAACAATCTGAAAATATCATCATCGATATCAACAGCATAATAAAATATTCAATAGCTACACTAAAGAAATAAAATTTGAAGTTGAAGAAGAGAACAATAATATTCAATACATAAAATTACTTTATTATTATATCTTAAATTTTATATTAATCTAGAATTTTCAACATTAAAAAAACCATGCAACATTAGCAAAGTTATAAACTACAGATCACAACTACTTCAATTTATAAAGTGCAATGTGTTCCACATAAATTTAAAAAATATTAAAAAATTACTATTAAAAAAATTTTTTAATATTAAAATTAAAAAGTGAAAAAGCACCTAAATAATTACCCCAAATTAATAATCAAAAAATGGAAAAAAATATAACCATCATCACAAAAAATAATATGTTTGTTTAGTTATGGCAACAAAACAATTGGGCAATCTGCCTAGGATGCCTTCTGGGAGGTCTTTTTAAAAGAAACTGGCCCCTATTTAGGCGCTACAGATGTGGAAAAAACCCGGAAAACTCCACATGGCCAGCCCATCCGAGCGAGGTGCGAACTCACGACTGAATTCCCAGGGAACGAAGACTACTTGGCCACTGGTGGGCCAAAATATAAACACCAACAACAACAATAAAATTGACAACATATTATATACATTTCCCATTCAATAGAAAAAAAAAAATGTAAAAAAATCTTATTTGATTATGACATAACATTAGTCCCAATCCAATCTGCTCAACAAAACTTTAAAAGAATCAATAAAATAAAAAAAAATTTCAGAACAAAAGAACACAACACAAATTATTGGGAAAAATCAAAATGTAATAAGTGGCATGCCAATACACATGCATTAAATCAGAAATAAACAATTGGCCAAACAAAATGAAAACTATATTAGTTAAATATAAAGAACATGAGGGCAGATTTAAATACAATACACCTAATTCCACATTCCATGATCATTGTACTAATCAACTGTAAAATAAATAAAAATAATATTTTAAAATGCATGCCTTGGAGAAGAAGACATGTATCAGGATGTTTCAAAGTATTTACATTTGTAAAAATAGCAACTTAAATAATAATGCAGGCTTAAATAATAATGCAACTTAAAATAATAATAGCATAAAGGTAACTTCATACTAAAAAAAACTTTTTATAAACAAAACACCTATATGCAACAATGCCACCTAAAAAAAAAAGAAAAAAAAAAATACACAGAAGAGTAATATAAGAAACGAACATGGTGGGATAATTGAAAAGGAAAAAAGAGCTGGAAAGGAATTTGTAACTATTGATAGTTTTAAAATGACCTACCTTTTAATAAGTTTAAAGAAACAAAAAAGCATAATAATAATAAACAATTCATTACAGGAATTATTAAAATTTTTAAAAATTTTAAGGAAACTTTGACAGATCTTATATTATTAATTCCCAAAAAAGTTATTTATAATATAATAGCCAGAAAACCTCAACAAAAATTAAGCAGCAAAGTTCTCCTAACCACTAAAATGGCACTATGATCGACTGGCTTTTGAAAGTAATATCAACAATATGGATGTTTCAAACTGAGAAATTTCAGCAAGCACTACATTCATTGTAAAATTACTTGAACTACATAATTTGTTTTACATTTTCTTAATTTTACATATGTATACAAACAAGTACTATACTGATGAGAGATGAAACTCCTAAACAACACACATGAATACAGAAATAAAGATGGAAAAGAAAAGGCAAGTGTTGTTATAGAGCCAGGGTGGCCAAACTCCTTGATAGTCTGAGCCATTTTTTAAAATTTGAAATTTTTTGCGAGCTGCAATTAAATACATATTAAAAAGGTATGCAAAAAATTCCATATTACAAATTATATCCGTAGCAAGAGTGATACAAATTGTTTCCTCCAGAGCACAATGTCAACTGTCCGTTGCAATGACAATTTACAAATTCAAAATCAGTCTGAAGTCGGTCGATAACGGACGATTACGCCACTGTTTATGTTCGTTCGCGCAGTGTTCGATGAGTCAAATCATTCTTAACTTGGACGGAAATGAAATTTGTTACAACATTGCACTTAGTCTTTCATATTTGTTGTTAGTAATTTAAAAGACATTTTGAAACATACACAGAACGATAATAATTTTTTAAAATATAATAACACAAAAATGAAAAGGGAACTCGGGTACATTTACCAAGAGCCACAAATAATCCTTCAAAGAGCCGCATGTGGCTCGCGAGCCGCAGGTTGGCCACCCCTGTTATAGAGCATTGATCCACATAAAAAAAACGAAATTAGAATACTGTTTGAAATAAAAGACTACCTCACTTACTGTGATCTCATTTAGAGCAAATTCACTACAGTGATTTGTAATAAACAAAAGATTCAATTAATGCACCCCAATTTACTATAATATAATCACTAATCAATCTAATATTTATAAGAGAATTTATAACTACAATTAAAAAAGTAAGTAAATGGTAAAAAGACAACATTATTTTAAAAATTATATATTAACTTAAATAAACATAGTATATACAAACAAACATCCAAACCTGATATTAAAGCCAAACAACTGCTGAATTACATCAAGCTATATTACTACTACTATTAATTAAACATCAAAGTAATTTGGCACTAAAGGTAGGTGATAGGTGCCATCTCTTGCAAAATGTAATCATTCTAAATTAATTATTAAAATATTAATTTAATTATAAGGTTCTGGCTCAAACCCACAACTCCTGCTTACCAGTTATGCTATCCAGACCTAAATTAATTAATAAATTTAGCAAGAGATGGCACCTAACACATGCCTCTAGTGCCAAATTACTTACTATTTAATTAATAGTAGTAGTAGTAGTAGTAGTAGTAGTATAACCCAATATAATTCAGCAATCATTTGGCTTACATAATAAATATAACTTTTATTGAAATATTATATAAGTTAAATCATATTTCAATAAAAGTTGTATATTCTTTTAGGAAAGTACAGAGAAATTTGTATTTACACAAGTATTTATTGAATAGTTTATATTATTAGTTTTAATAGTCTAAGAGAAAAAAATACTGGCAACTATTGTCAATTTAAATTGAGAAGAATTGACAAAATGATTAGTGGCATACAGATGAATCATTCCTCCTTCCCTAACTATTAGTTACATTTTGATGCCACACAACTTGAACTTTTTTCTTGTATACTTTTAAAAGATTCACTTCTAACATAATTCTGAATAATGATTCAAATGAAGAATACAACACTTGTGCCAAAAGGAATTAGAAATACATAATTATCTTTTAATTATAAAAAAAAATCCTTTTTCAAAAACTTTGTAAAATGTATTCCTCAACTAGTGCAGTAATTTCAGAATAAATAAAATTGCACTAAACAAGGTATCTGTACTTAAAAACAAAAGAACTATTACTGTTTTTGAAATAAATAAATTTTGAACAAAGTTATAATTTCAATAATACTTTTAATAAACTTTCATCATCAGTTTTATTTAACAGATAAATGTTACTTATAAATATAATATTGCAGATCATCTAAAGATTATTAAAAATAAAGATCAACCAGAAAAATCCCTAATTTTAAAAACATACTTTCAAACAAATTTGCTTTTTTCTTTAACTAAATCATTAATTTCAAAATTTTGAAATGAAACATTGTGAATACTACAGGAGTATTAATGTGACAAATTAATAAAACAGTAAGCTTTAATGTTTTTTAAACACTTTGCCAAAATATTGCAAAATTTTGTTGCCTAATTTTAAAAACAGGCATGTTTATGAGAATAAATTACACATTTTTCCATATTACAAAAGAATGAAGAAAAATTGATAGTGTAATAGTTATACATGAGTTGATTAACTATAGTTTCTTCTAAAATAAACTACTCAATGCATTAATCAATGCAAGAATTTTCAAAACTAGTTTATATTAATTTGCATTAAAACTCTAAAATATTTTTCTTTTATCAGAAACAATAGAGTCAAATTTATTTTGAACAACTGTTTATCTATATGTTATGACCAAAGTGGGAAGTATCCAGCCAAATTGGGAACTGGCCAAAGTCACTGTAAATTGACTGGCCAATGTCCGATCTTTTCTTGATTTTGGGATTTGGCCAGCCAGTTTGCGAAATGGTATGGGGCAATTGGCCAAAGTCAGAAGAAAAAGTCATGAGCACATTTTGGTGGGTCTTTATAGTGATTATTAATTATAAATTATCAAATTCAATTATGTGTTAAGCTTATTTATTAATAGTAAATTATCTATCTCTATCACACTTGTTACGACAAGATAAACTTTTATGACATTTCGAATTACACACCATTTGTTATTTCCACATTTGCAACAATTTGTTGCACACTTAGTAGTGCAATTGCATCAAGTGTAGCCTTGCCACGTGTCAATGATTGGGGAGATACAACAGTTCATAGTAACTTTTCTTCTGTGCCTACAGATTCCAGTATGAGCAGTTTCTTGTGCAGAATGGAAAATTCACTTCTGGAATACAGTTGTGTGAAACTCCAGAAGTGAACCAGAACTATATTCATAAATAAATTTTGTTTTTTTTTCTTGAAAAAAAAGGGAAAAAGAGGAAAATTTTTTATTTTGTAAAATTGATAAGAGAAGAAAGATAAAAATTTCTGTCCATAAAAGGGCATGTTTAAAAGTAATTCTTAGAAAAGTGAACTTCTCAAATTAAAACAATACAATGATGTAAGATCATTCTAAGTCCCAAGAATGACCATCTTCTATTGGGATTGAATGGACAAGCAACGTTGACTCATCCTGCTATCTGGATTCCGATATGTTACATTAGGTAACAAGTGAAGATTAATTAGAAAGTGGAGGTGAGGAGGATTGACCAATCAAAAGGATCAATCTGGGACCCAAGAAAGTTCATAAAAATGACCAATTCAATGACAAGAAGAGCTTCTCTGCCTGATTTTCATACTGTGTGGCATCCTCCATTTCTTCAACGTTTAAACAATGCATATCTCATGACACAAACTATTACACAACTGCGTCCTGGGGATGTCCAGTTGTCAAACTAACCAACCGTCCAGTCACTCCACTGTCATCCAGATATTCACATCATCCCATTCTTGAACAGAAGATACTGTTTTTGTAAGCATAATTTATACAATAAATTGGAAAAATTGATTGAAACTGGTAAGAGTTGGCTCTGTCATCAACACTCCCATATACGCTTCGGCACTGCTCGAATATCCTGTCATTATGTGCAGTTCAGTGACCTCAGTTGTTTGAGAACACCACCACACTGGAAGAAAAAGATGTGCCACCTAATGGACAGTATCACATCAGCATATCAAATTTTGGCCAGGGATTACCCACCCCTTTGCGAAATGACTGGCCAAAAGTAGCATATACATTGGTAATTTCAAGTACATCAGACCTTGACAATACCTCTCAGCCAAAATGTGAAAAGGCCATCCAATTCAGGAACTGGCCGAACTTTGGGGTTTGGCTGTAACATATATACTACTAGAAGTCTAAAATTGTTTAGTTGATTGTAATTAACCACAGAAAAAAACACCACATTTTTAAGAATCCTATAACCAAAATGAGAATAGAAACAAAATAAAACAAATTCCATTAAAATCAAGTGATGGATTACTGAGTTATAATCATGTTTTCTGCCAACAATGTCATTCTGTACAACATCACTTTTTAAAGTTGCCAATTACTGTCTTATAACTATACTTAAATCAACCAATGAGTTAATTTTGTTGCAATACTGAAATTATCTCACTTTCTCTAACTTCTGAGTACTAGGCAACCCAATAGGTCATGAGTAGAGTACTACATAACTAAATTTGGTTGTAACTTAAATAGATAATAATAAATTTTAAATAATTAAAAAGTTGCATTATTTATTTATATAAAATATAGTGGCTGTATCTCATCCATACACTTCTAAATCATTCGACCAATACGCACCCATATTTTAACAAACTTCCTTCAGAAAAAATACAAATTAAATGTCAATTACATTCTAATAGAGTATATATTTCGAAATATCAACAGCCAGACCTTTGAAGTTGTGAATAAATAAAAGTATAAAATACATCTGTAAGACATAAAAATATAAGAACAAATACTAATAACTGAATATCAGTATTACCCCCCAATGCACATGCTGCAAGTTCATATAGTGTCAGTTAGCATATATTTCAAAAAAGGCTCTCCAACCCAAGGGTTACAGCAACAGCTCTCACCTTGTCACACGGAATCGAGGTAGGAGACTGAGAAGGTACGAGATCCAAAGTTTATTTCAAGGAGAAATCTATAAAATGAGATATGTGGAGGCATTATGCATCTATAAAATGCTACTATTACCTATTACAGTATCTTCTATTTTTTATAAATTTTTAGTAGTAGTGAGTGACCCAATGGGTCATGAATGGTCTAGTAACTTATATTTGTAAAAATATTTCTTAACATAAAAAACAAACTCCAACTGTGGATATTCAGACACTCAACAAACCTTTCAGCTGGTTGCCTAAAGGTTTCTTGAGTGTCTGATTTTAGTAATTAGAAATATTAAGAAATATACAAATAAATCTACTTAATTACTAATAATAAATTAATAACTTCTAATAAAAATAATAATAAATTACTAATTATTAGTAATTTAAGTCTAATTAGTAAATACATTTTAAAGGTTGACTTACATTATTCCTGGAGTTCTCAGGATATAAAAGCCACCAGGTTGATTTGGAAAAACAAACTCAAGAAAATAATAGATATGACCTACTACGATACCTTAAATAAAAAAGTAAGCATGAATTAATTTCAAATGAATAATTTATAAAAAGGATATTAAAATATACTTAAGAATAAATTTAAAATATTTTACAAATAAAATTTATTGAATGTACATTTGGATAATAATTGTGATATTTTTAAATAAGAAATAAACCTTTGAAATATGAAATATATAAGCTATATTTTTGATATACATATATATACATAATTACATACATGCTTTTTGAAATATGGATGAGTATAAGAAAGTGCACCTGAGTGTGAGTGAATGGATAACTTCTTTGGCATATTTTTTTTCTAGTAAAATCAGTTTTTACTTCCATATTAAAAAAGTTAGGGAAATTTCTAATCTTTATTTATTCAATAAAACTTAGGAAGTAGTTTTTTCTAGAAGCTACACTCAACAAGAGGTACTTTTTTATTTTAGGGATATGCATTTCAGGCAATTTTTTGCCCCTTTTCAGTCCAATTTCTTAAGAAGTTCCTATTTAACATCCTATTCAATATAGTATTATAAAATATTTTAAAACATTCAAATTCTTTTTGTACATCGTGGCTTACAGTAGGAATTATTTCTGTCCTTTTATTTGTTTTCTATTATCATATTTAAAATAGAAATAATTTTGTGAAAACTGTAAACAAGACATTTTAGTAAACTGGTGTGTATTTTAACTTTTTTTTTTTTTAAACTATTTTGGTTAAATGTAATAGAAAACAAAAATAAAATATATATATAGAAATAATGCTACCATAAACCATAATATACAAAAAGGATATGAATGCTATAAAATAGTGTATTGAATAGGATGTTATTCAGGAACTTCTTAATACTAGATGATGTTACCACCATCTAGTATTATATCTAATTTGGTGTGGACTTTGAGAAACGGGCATCTATTACAAACCAAGCTATTTACTATTATTTGTTCCAGCAAACTTGTCCGACCCTTTCTCATACGAAATTGCATTTTAATGAGTTTTTTTAAGCATGTTTTTAGCAATTTTTTCGCAGTCATACAGGAATCCGAACTATATGAACCAGTTTTATGGGGGTTTACTCTATATATAAATATATCAAAAAATAATATTCCTTATATTTGTATCTGTTTTAATTTCATACATCTTAATAGCTAATCGAATCTTTATTTATTCAATTTTATATTTTGTCTATAAATTTTATTCCAATATTTTTTAAACAAATTTAAAATTAGTTCTGTACATTTCAATTTAGAATGTTGTTGATCTGAAGCAGATCTTGTGTAAGATCAAAAACATTTGTTGAATTTACATTAAATTATTTACTTGATTGTCAAGCTTTTGATTTCCATACTTAGTTATAACTTTTATTTTCAAACTGAATAAATTGATTATCATCAATTTATTCAGTGTTCTGGGAAACTGGATATAATTTCGATTGTGACAACTACCTCACAGAGCTGCACAAAAATGCAATTAGAGAGAGAGAGTGTGTACTATTTTACTATAATTTTTAATCTAATATACCTTACCCATTAAATCCACCATTACTGCATTTCCCAACAGTACAGAAAATGCTAAAAGAACCCATGGTAAATAGGGTGCTTGAAAATTTAGCAAGCCAAAAAAATTCATCCTAACATATGGGTTTCTTCGACTCCATATATATACAAGCATTATGGTAAAAGCCTGTCCCAAAAATAGTAAATTGACAAATAATGCAAAAATATAATAAATGGTTAAGGATTTATAATGTTACAAAATAAATACAAAAACAGAATATACACATATACAATACATTTATAATTTAATACCTTAGGCTTGGCTTTACAATTTGACTAGAAATGATAACATTAAAAAAAAAAAAACAAAAAAGTCATTTTTCATTTTCTCAGTGTACTTTATTCAGTTCATAACACACTTAGGGCGTGTTTGGAAATTATAACCGGTAATACAGCGGTAGTGGTGACTGACGTCATCAGTCATATCCGGTTATTCCAGGAGAGTGTCGCATTTCTAAACGGACTGGTCATTTTGTGGTGAAACAATACTCTCGGATATTGATTCGGAGGCATATGAAGATGAAGATTTGGCAAGTTCTAGTTCATCAGATGATGAAAATTAACTTGAAGTTGAACGTCTATCAGAGAAAACTCCGAAGGTGGAAGGGTACGTGGAGGAAATCGTTTCGCGATTTTCCCCAGGCATGTTCAAAAGCCATTTTAGAATGAGTCCTGAAACTTTTGATGTCATTGAAAACATGGTAAGTTTATCAAATATATTAATTTTGGTAAAATTCAAGGTATCAGAATAGGCATGAATTAATTTCTCTGTTTTATCGCTTGACCTTTATTTTACCTTCCTATTTAAATACATTAATAATTATTAATGTTTTTAAATAGGAAGGTAAAATAAACTATTTTATTTCAGTTCTATTAACTAATACAATATTCTATAATGAAAATAAATCGTTTTAGATTTCAGAAAAACTCATAAACAAGTGCAGTCGTGGTCGTCAGACATTAGAACCAAGAAAGCAAATTCTTATGGAGATTTACAGGATGAAAATGTAATTGAAAATGACAACCCTAGTGAATCCATACCAGATTCAAGTAGTACATGTGCTCGAGCACAGAATAAAAGACACATTAATGCAAATGTAAAAATCTGTTTACAACATACAGTATTGATGTTTATTGTTATTATTGATGTATATTGTTATTTTGGTATTTGATTATTCTGATTTGTTACTGTTAATTACTTTTTAATAATCTGAAATAAAAAATTATAAAACAATGTTGTTGTTGGCTGCCTTGAATAATACATACATTGCCACTGTTCTTTCAAATGAGTCTCATCTAATTGGTGAAAAATTTTTTGTGCTTAAAGCATAGTGCAAAGAGATTTTGTTAACATTTAATATAATTTTTATTTTCCAACCAAACTCTTTAAAACCCCTAACACCTCTTTGCGGAATTCCATATTATCCTCATGCTGTTTCCTCCTTAATTCTACTAGTTCAGCATGTTGCTGTCTTCTTTCTTCCCTAGATTTTTCCTTTAGTTCTTTGTATTCGTCAAACCATTCTGGCTTCCGCTTACGCTTTTGTGGGAATTTGGGAAGAGAAGAGACAGTTGATGTTCATGACTCAATCCCGATGTTTCCTGAATCTTCTGAATTGCTTTCCACCATGTCTACATAAAAATAATTATATATTGTAATACGACATTCAGACAAATCACTTGTATAATGCAGACAAATCACTTACTCAAAACCTGTAAAGTTGAAGAGGAACTCTCAAAAATAGCAGGTGGTTCAATATCTGGCCGCTGTCCGAGAATCTCATCCATTATGGAAAAAAATTCCCACTGGCTTCTTCCTCGGCCAGTTTGTTTGTTCCCATCTTTAATTTTCCTATAAGTTTTCTTGAAATTTCTCCATTTTTCGTCACATTGATTACCTGTGACAAGGTAATTATTTTCATGCATTGTTTGTGAAATTAAACTCCACACCTGAAAGATATAAATTTTAGGTCAGTTATAATTTTTTTCATTTTGGTTTCTGTGTTAAATTTTAGCTCCTAATATTAACACAGAATTTAATAATTAAAT
>NW_019386921.1:0-2952 GCF_000671375.1 Centruroides sculpturatus | reverse complement strand
GCCTGTATTTACAGTCGACCCCCCTATAAGATATAGATACGTTCCAATTTATTAGGAATCCGATTTCTTACAAGTCGTTCCAATCACAGCCCGACACGTGTCAAGTTTACGGACTACGGCTGATTGAAAGGTTTTCTTCCATAAAATTAATCGATTCTACACTAATCTGACTCAACATTTCCAAAATATGTATATTTTTTCGTAGTTTTATAGGAATTGTAATTATAGGGACCGTAATTATAGGGGGGTCGACTGTATTGTAAATGGGACAAAAAGTACCGTATAAGTGTGAAAAATTAGAAACTCATGGAAACTCTTAAAAGGTATTATAAAATGTGGTTTTATTTTTGTTGTAACATCATCTACCCAAATTGTTTTTTATCAACTGTAAAAAGCAATAAAAGGAGTTTATAACCTGAACTGGCTGTGAGGTAGTCTACCGAAAAGATTTTTTCAGATTGAAGAGACATTCACTATATAAAAAATGTCATCTCAAAGGTAATAACAGCCAACAATCTGATTCGTCTGACTTTTAGAAAACAAGTTGAAACTGCCAACATTGCCAAAGCTGTTTTGACACTTCAAGATATCTCAAATGAGGAAAAGAAAGATTGTAAAGGACTCCTGGAAATAGATGAATGCATCCTAGAAACCCACCATATATTGCTGACAGGTCTTGATGATTAACTGATGACTCCTGCCGGGAAGTTCTCACAGTTCCTTCGAAGTGCAGAGTATAATGGTGAAGTACATTTTTATCCCTGTTTTGGATCTCAAGAAGAAGTAAGGGATGCCGTTCAACTTTGCCTCAATCCTTATAACAAACTTTTCAGTGAAATCTCGAAACAAAAGAAACAGAACCTCCACTTGTTCATTAGTCAAATTTTCAAACTTAGTTCATATCTGTTGTTCACTTTGATATCTTTGCATCCATTTGGGGACGGTGTAAGGAACCAAGTCCGAGCGTTCTTTTTAGTTATTTTTATTTTGCTTTTATTATATTTTTGTTTGGTGCTTATGTTTAGTTAGGACGAAGGTTTCCTCACCTTAGAAAGTTAAAAAGAGAAGATAAAACCAACTCACCAATGAAAAACCTAAGCGCCATAGCTAACACTCGCATTCACGTGCACGCCCGAGCGGCAGATAGTAAGCCCGCACTGAAAGAGGGGGAAAGACCCCACAGACTTTTAGGAACTTGTTAAACCTTAAAGAAAAAGGTTCCTAGTATAATTGAGGTGACGGTTAGGATTTGTAGTTATAAGAAATTCTGTACTTAAGTTAAGGATTGATTTTGTCGGAATTCCAAGGGGAATAGTTCTAAGTTAGAATAAGATTGTGATTTTGTCGGGTTGACTTTTGAATTTGACTTGATTGAATAAATTTGTTGATTGTTGTATATATTGTAAATAGTATTTCTAGAATCTTTATTAAATAGTTTTTGATTTTGACTAACTTGTCATTAATTTACTTTGGTGCACGCAAAAAGTCCAGGCCTGGCAACTAACAAACGCGAACCCGCGTAAAGTACCCGTTAGGTAACGGCTCTCTGATTATAAGAGTTGTTGTAGAGTGGTCCGGTAAAATAAAATTAGTACTTTACAACTATGATGACCCCGTTTCCATCTCCAATTTATAATGTGTACACTCCATCCATGCATGAAGATTTTTTGAATTCGATTACTACTTGCAGGAACTCTAACAACAAGAAGCCTCGCGATTTATGTGCCTTAATAATTGAAGCAAACTATGCCAGTTGGTTGGATTACATTAAGACTAATAAAGTTTTGACCTAAGTNAACATGGTAAGTTTATCAAATATATTAATTTTGGTAAAATTCAAGGTATCAGAATAGGCATGAATTAATTTCTCTGTTTTATCGCTTGACCTTTATTTTACCTTCCTATTTAAATACATTAATAATTATTAATGTTTTTAAATAGGAAGGTAAAATAAACTATTTTATTTCAGTTCTATTAACTAATACAATATTCTATAATGAAAATAAATCGTTTTAGATTTCAGAAAAACTCATAAACAAGTGCAGTCGTGGTCGTCAGACATTAGAACCAAGAAAGCAAATTCTTATGGAGATTTACAGGATGAAAATGTAATTGAAAATGACAACCCTAGTGAATCCATACCAGATTCAAGTAGTACATGTGCTCAAGCACAGAATAAAAGACACATTAATGCAAATGTAAAAATCTGTTTACAACATACAGTATTGATGTTTATTGTTATTATTGATGTATATTGTTATTGTTATTTTGGTATTTGATTATTCTGATTTGTTACTGTTAATTACTTTTTAATAATCTGAAATAAAAAATTATAAAACAATGTTGTTGTTGGCTGCCTTGAATAATACATACATTGCCACTGTTCTTTCAAATGAGTCTCATCTAATTGGTGAAAAATTTTTTGTGCTTAAAGCATAGTGCAAAGAGATTTTGTTAACATTTAATATAATTTTTATTTTCCAACCAAACTCTTTAAAACCCCTAACACCTCTTTGCGGAATTCCATATTATCCTCATGCTGTTTCCTCCTTAATTCTACTAGTTCAGCATGTTGCTGTCTTCTTTCTTCCCTAGATTTTTCCTTTAGTTCTTTGTATTCGTCAAACCATTCTGGCTTCCGCTTACGCTTTTGTGGGAATTTGGGAAGAGAAGAGACAGTTGATGTTCATGACTCAATCCCGATGTTTCCTGAATCTTCTGAATTGCTTTCCACCATGTCTACATAAAAATAATTATATATTGTAATATGACATTCAGACAAATCACTTGTATAATGCAGACAAATCACTTACTCAAAACCTGTAAATTTGAAGAGGAACTCTCAAAAATAGCAGGTGGTTCAATATCTGGCCGCTGTCCGAGAATCTCATCCATTATGGAAAAAAATTCCCACTGGCTTCTTCCTCGGCCAGTTTGTTTGTTCCCATCTTT